>NC_138120.1:595000-625000 GCF_964146895.1 Miniopterus schreibersii | reverse complement strand
ATCGAGCCCACAACCCGGGCATGTGCCCTGACCGGGAATCGAACCCCGATCGCCTGGATCCTAGGCCGACGCTCAAGCGCTGAGCCACACCTGGCCGGGCAAGATTACCAATTTAGACATGGGACATTGTGCCCTGGCAGGATAGCTCCGTCGGTTAGGGCGTCGTCTCAGTACGCCAAGGTTGCAGGTTCGATCCCCCCAAAAAATGATGGCTTTTTAGTTTGCATTACTTCAAAATGATATTCACTATTTATTTTGAATTGTTTCTTTTTCAGGATGAGTTAAATGCTAAAGATACTACCAAAGAGAGTGGTGTCCTCATGCATAAAAATGAAATGGTAAGGCAACAGTATGCCAAAGATGGTTACAAAGCAGACAGAAATGGCTCTGAGTGGGCAGAAGTAGGAGGAAGAAGTTCTTCTACACATTCCATGTTAGTAAATGAAGAGGGGAATCATAAAGATCAGAATGGGGGCACAGGAAAACCAGAAACATATGGTCATGATGGGATACATGGAAAAGAAGAGAGTACCACATCCAATGATATTAGGGGACAAGTAAGCACTATTGACAATACTGGAGCAGCAAAGAGGAGCAGTATTAATAGAAATGCTGATGAGAATTTGAAAAGTGGGGATGTTGGAGATGCACGTCAGAGCGAGAATGGCAGTGTTGTTAAAGAAGATGAACATCAAGTATCTGGAAGCAGTAATAGTACAGGCTGGGAGGGTGGAGCAGATGGGAATTCCTGTAGAAATGAGAGTGAAACAAGTGAAATAACACCTCAGAAAGAAGGTGAGAGAAACGGTCATGAGGAGGCAGCCGTAACACCGGGGGCTTGCGATAGAGAAGATGCTGGCCTAGATAATTCTGATGGGAGCCCTAGCGGGGATGGAGCAGATGAGGGTGAAGACGGGGGCTCTGGTGATCATGAAGATGAAGAATCAGGAAATGGAAAAGAGGGCACTGATAACAGCAAGGGCCAGGAGGGTCAGAGTCATGTAAAAGAAGATGACAATGATACTAGCTTAGGCCAAAATTCAGTTAGTGGTGAAGACAGCCCTGAGGACAAAGAAGATCCCCATGATGTGGATGGAGACGATGTCTCCAAGAGTGAGGAGGATTCTGATGGTATTCCAGAAGAAAATGATAGCCCCCAAATAGAGGACATCCAAAAACCCAGTCTCAGAGAAAATAATAGTGTGGATAATGGAATTACCCAAGAATCAAAGCCAAGTACTAACGAGAAGAGCCAAGATAAGTTAGTTTGTGAAGTTGGTTTTTTTAAATGCCAGTTTAAATTCTCCCCTCCACCTAGTAATGGAAGCACAAACATAATCATGACAAGCAGTCATGTATTTTTGTACCTAAATTACTTGAATATTTGATGGGAAAGCCAGAGTCCGTACTAGACTTTGATATAGAACAATTTAAAAAATCAGACATTTCTGAAAACTTGGTCACAATTCTAGAAAAGTCTTCCTATGCTAAATAATGGCTGCACCATGTAATGGTTTATAAAAGTTCCTACTGGGTATAAATGTGGATGGGTTGTTATAACCTAAACATTAGAGCATTTTCAAGTGCTGAATACAGCACATTTTCACTAACATGTTTCTGAAGTGCTGGAAGCTAAACTTCTGTTTCTCTGGTCACTTTCCTCAGTCATTTTTCCTCAGACCAATGTGATTTTCAGCATAACATTTACGACTTAATCATTCTTTTATCCACTGTTCTATAGGGAACAGAAATAGAAGGTCCCAGTGGTGGCAACAGAAACAATATTACCAAAGAAGCTGGGAAAGTCGATGGTGATAAAGAGAGTAAGGACAACATAGAGTGATTATGGGCAACAGAAGGACACAAAGAGAGGCTGACAGCATGCAAGAACCTGGTCAGAAAACAGAACCTGGAAATCAGGTTGAACACGGCCAAACAGACAGTGACAGTAACGGTGATGGATATGACAGTTATGAGCTTGACCGTGAATCCATGCAAGGAGATGATCCCAACAGCAGCGACGAGTCTAATGGCAATGATGATGCCAATTCTGAAGGAGACAACAGCAGCAGAAGCCGAGGAGATGCATCTTATAACTCTGATGAATCAAGAGATAATGACAATGACAATGACTCGGAAGGAGAAGATGAGGACAGTGACAGCACATCAGATGCTAATGACAGTGACAGTGATGGCAACGGCGACAACGGGAGTGATGATAGCATCTCAGACACAAGCAAACATAAGTCAGACAGCAGTGGTAGTAGTGACAGCAGTGGCAGCAGGGACAGCAGTGACAGCAGCAAGAGCAGTGACAGGAAATCAGGTAGTGACAGCAAATCAGATAGTGACAGCAAATCAGGTAGCGACAGGAAAGCAGATAGCGACAGGAAGGCAGATAGCGAAAGGAAATCAGGTAGCGACAGGAAATATCAGATAGTGAAAGGAAATCAGATAGTGAAAGGAAATCAGATAGTGACAGGAAATCAGATAGTGACAGGAAATCAGGTAGTGAGAGGAAATCAGGTAGTGAAAGGAAAGCAGATAGTGAAAGGAAATCAGATAGTGACAGGAAATCAGATAGTGACAGGAAATCAGATAGTGACAGGAAATCAGATAGTGAAAGGAAATCAGATAGTGAAAGGAAATCAGATAGTGACAGGAAATCAGATAGTGACAGGAAATCAGATAGTGACAGGAAAGCAGACAGTGACAGGAAATCAGATAGTGACAGGAAATCAGAGAGTGACAGGAAATCAGAGAGTGACAGGAAATCAGATAGTGACAGGAAATCAGATAGTGAAAGGAAAGCAGATAGTGACAGGAAAGCAGATAGTGACAGGAAATCAGGTAGTGACAGGAAATCAGGTAGTGAAAGGAAATCAGAGAGTGAAAGGAAATCAGAGAGTGAAAGGAAATCAGATAGTGACAGGAAATCAGAGAGTGAAAGGAAATCAGATAGTGAAAGGAAAGCAGATAGTGACAGGAAATCAGAGAGTGAAAGGAAATCAGAGAGTGAAAGGAAAGCAGATAGTGACAGGAAATCAGATAGTGACAGGAAATCAGGTAGTGAGAGGAAATCAGGTAGTGAAAGGAAATCAGATAGTGACAGGAAATCAGATAGTGACAGGAAATCAGGTAGTGACAGGAAATCAGGTAGTGAAAGGAAATCAGAGAGTGAAAGGAAATCAGAGAGTGAAAGGAAATCAGATAGTGACAGGAAATCAGAGAGTGAAAGGAAATCAGATAGTGAAAGGAAATCAGATAGTGACAGGAAATCAGAGAGTGAAAGGAAATCAGAGAGTGAAAGGAAAGCAGATAGTGACAGGAAATCAGATAGTGACAGGAAAGCAGATAGTGAAAGGAAATCAGAGAGTAAAAGGATATCAGAGAGTGACAGGAAATCAGATAGTGACAGGAAAGCAGACAGTGACAGGAAATCAGATGGTGAAAGGAAAGCAGATAGTGACAGGAAAGCAGAGAGTGAGAGGAAATCAGAGAGTGAGAGGAAATCAGACAGTGACAGGAAATCAGATAGTGACAGGAAATCAGATAGTGACAGGAAATCAGACAGTGACAGGAAAGCAGATAGTGACAGGAAATCAGAGAGTAAAAGGATATCAGAGAGTGAAAGGAAATCAGAGAGTGACAGGAAATCAGAGAGTGACAGGAAATCAGAGAGTGACAGGAAATCAGATAGTGAAAGGAAATCAGATAGTGAAAGGAAAGCAGACAGTGAAAGGAAATCAGACAGTGACAGGAAATCAGACAGTGAAAGGAAATCAGACAGTGAAAGGATATCAGACAGTGAAAGGAAATCAGAGAGTGAAAGGAAATCAGAGAGTGACAGGAAATCAGAGAGTGACAGGAAATCAGATAGTGACAGGAAATCAGATAGTGACAGGAAATCAGAGAGTGACAGGAAATCAGAGAGTGACAGGAAATCAGATAGTGACAGGAAATCAGAGTGTGAAAGGAAATCAGATAGTGAAAGGAAATCAGATAGTGACAGGAAATCAGATAGTGACAGGAAATCAGAGAGTGACAGGAAATCAGAGAGTGAAAGGAAATCAGATAGTGACAGGAAATCAGATAGTGAAAGGAAATCAGATAGTGACAGCAAAGCAGATAGTGACAGGAAAGCAGATAGTGACAGGAAATCAGATAGTGACAGGAAAGCAGATAGTGACAGGAAATCAGATAGTGACAGGAAAGCAGATAGTGACAGGAAATCAGATAGTGAAAGGAAATCAGATAGTGAAAGGAAATCAGACAGTGACAGGAAATCAGACAGTGACAGGAAATCAGATAGTGACAGGAAATCAGACAGTGACAGGAAATCAGACAGTGACAGGAAATCAGACAGTGACAGGAAATCAGTGACAGCAAATCAGTGGAAGTGATAGTGACAGTGATAGTGACAGCGAAATACAGATTTCCGGGGGAGGAGGAGAGGGGAGCAAGAACCAGAAGACCCGCAAACATCCGCAGCAACGGGGAACGAAGCCGCACTGGCGGGCTCAGTCCAAGGCCCCCTCCCTCAGAGGGAAACCTGAATGTTCCGCCTTCGGCACACGCGTGCTCGAAACATTCTGAAAAGATTTTGCTCCAGTGCCAATCTGAACATAAAGGAACAACTGAAGTCTTTAATACTTACGCAGACACCTCAAGTAATCACGTTCTACACGATACCTTCAATCGAAATGCCAAGTGCTTTAGAGGATGTGGCAAGTGAATACTTTTTATAAACAAGTGTGGCTTTGCCTTCACCTTTCGGGTAATTACATTTTCTGAATAGATGGTCTGCTCACTGCTGAGTAAAAGATGCTGTTACTGTATCCAGCTTGGCTACTAATTCATTTACTTTTTCTAAGAAGTGCACCTGTAACATAAAAAAGCAGCAATAATTTAACCTTTCTGGGAATAACCTTAGTAATTTTTGAATAGAGTAATTCCAAATTAGGGAAATCCTAGAGTGTGAGAGAGGAATTCAGAGGCTGAATTACACAAAACTGATACCTACTATAACATTCCTGCAAACCACTGGAAATTTAGCAGGAAGTCCCCCAAACTATTGACAAAACTGATGTAGTGCGTAGAACAGTGTCTCGCCTCTAGTAGCCACTCTCCAAATATTAATAAATAAAGGAAGCCACGAATGAAGGACTCGGGGTGGGGGTGGGGTGGTGTTCAGTTTTTGAACTCTGTTTAGTGAAATCAGTTGTCTCACCAAATCCAACTTAGTTCACATTTCACTTTTAAACCCCCACAAACCAAAATTTCCAGATCAGACCTTGAGACTCTCTTCTCACTATTAGTCCCTTTAATAAAGCCAACAGTTGCTAGTGGGAAGTGCTTGGAAACTACTCTTTTTTATTTGAGCCATATGTGCAGCTAAAATCTGAGCGGGGACCCTTCATGAGCCTTTGTATAAATAAGGGTACTTTTTAGTTTCCAGATGAAGCCCAAACGCTAGAATGTGAGGATCTCAAAGATGAATGAGTCTAGACTATGCGATTTCATAGGGTGGAGATATACTTTATTACTCAAACTAGGACACCTTTGAGTAATAATAGGGGTGCTATCAATAATTACTTGGGGACAGGAGGTGTAAGTCAAACTGCCCGGGGACACTGGGAGATATAATAACTATAGCCATAAAACTTTAGGGTATGTTTTTAAGGTTTAGTAGCAATGATTTGTCATTTCCTTCTTTTTCCATTTAGGCAATTATTTTAGGTTTTTCTAGTTCAAAGGTAAACATCTATATAGCAAAGTTTTGGATGCAACTTTTTAAATGTTAATTTTCAACCAGGTATTAGTTGACAATTTATATTCTAAGATTAGGCATATTTTACACAAAGAGTTTCAATAGGTTATTTTTTCTGCTTCCTTCCTCCTGTAAGCAAGAGTTTATTAGTTAAGAGATCTATTGCAAGGAATGTTTCTGAAGGCTTTAACGATACTGCTACTCATAAACTACTCGATAGCTCAAAATACTGTGAAATTTCAGGATTTCAAATTATCACAGTCATGTAAATCGCTACAAACTTCTTTCATGAAAATATGCTTTAGATTTTGAACTCCTTTAAGGTTCAGGGTTTGGTTTTGTTTTGTTTTTTAAATTTAAGTGTGGTTTCTAGTATTTGTCCCACCTATTTCAACAGGTTGTGATGAGCACTCACTCAGGCAGTGGATGTGAAACTTTATAAGTTGTACACGACATGTAAATGAAAGAGATAATGAATTCTGGTGTTATAATAAACATCTATCTATATGACTGTTCACAAGGAAATCTCCCTTTTTCTTAATGAGTTTGCAAGTACTTCCTCCGTCTATCATATGTTTAAAAATTAACTGTTTTTAATTGAAAAATTAATCTATGTATGTACATAAAATAAAAAATTCAAACACTATAAAAAGGTATACAAAAATATTAAATCTCAAAAAAATTACATCTCCATCATCCCAGACCCCCAGTACTATATTTCTCTTCTCTAGAGGCAATTCCCACTACTTATATCCTTTGCAACTTTCCAGAAATATTCTATACACATATAAGCACATATGCTCCCCTTTTAGAACACATGGAGGTCTGCTATACACAATGTGATTATTTTACTGTTTTTTAAAACAATATATTTTTATTGATTTCAGAGAGAGCGGAAGGGAGAGAGGGTTAGAAACATCAATCAGTCTCGAGCGAGGGCTGAACTCACAGCCTTCGGGTGCGCGGGACGAAGCCGCACCAACCGAGCCGCCTGCCAGAGCTGCTTCTCTTTTAAATAGTAACAACAGTAACCTTTAAACACTGACTCTATTAAGAAATAAACATGAACTTGATTTAACACATCATATTACATTTATTTCAAAGCCTAATCCAGTCAGTCATAGGGCTTATGTCTGTCTCTAGGACTCAGTATATGGCCCACGTTAGGCCTTCAAATGTTTGTTGAATGAATGAATGAATCACAGTTTCCATATAACTTCTTAGTCCCTAAAAAAAAAAAAAAAAAAAAAAAAAAAAATCAACATTTGACCTAAAAAACTAATTTTTTGGCCAATTGACATTAGGGTTTTAAAAGCTGTATTAAAAACACTTCTACTTAGGATAGCTAGAGATTTTTACTTCTGTCCCACTCCTTTTCCATTTTACAATAGGATAGGTTTGAAAAATGAAAGACATGTTACTAAAAAATTGGCAAACTAAGGTGGAAATTTGATAATTCTCTGGTTGCTTTGGTAGGTTTCGATAAGAAATTAGATAACTCGGATTTTAAAAATCCAGCATGGGCTTTTAAACAGGGCTTTAATTAGGCTTTGCTTTTTGCCTTTTAAAAATTTGTCCAAATTAACTAGGTAATTGTTAAATACAGGAAATAATCTAAAGGGGATTCAGACAATTCTTAAGCCTCTGCTTTCAGGCTGACAAAACTGAGGCCATTTCTATAGGAGTCTTTTGAGCCATTTACCTACTTGTGGAGACAGTGACAAGCACCACAGGGCATCGTGCAATTGCTCTGGAGTGGATCTGAAAGGGAGCTAATGTGGCCAGATTTCTGGATTGCAGCTTAGAAATGGGCTGCACATAACCCTGGCCTTCACTACAGGTACCTTCCAGGATACCATGGCTCCTCCAAATCACAGTGTAGACTGGCCTTCTGCAAAGTCTATGTAATAATTAGGTTGGGGACTACAAAGTATGGTATAACCCTTGCTTACTAAACAGCTACCTTTCAACATCTATGCCCAGAGCTCTGCATTATACTTGTCCTGAGGTCACCTCAGTCTTGTTTTTAATCTACAGTATTTTGGAAGGAGGTTTTGACTTTCTGCTGGACAGCTACAAGAGTAAGTCCTGTCCCCCTTTTTAAAAATCCTCACCCAACGATATTTTTTTCCATTGATTTTTACAGAGTGGAAGGGAGGGAGAGAGAGAGAGAGGGAGAGAGAGAAACATTGATTTGAGTGAGACACATCGATTGGTTGCCTCTCACACGAGCACTGACTGGGGCCCAGAACTGAACCTGCAACCGAGGTACATGCCCTTGACCTGGGGTATGTGCCCTTGACCTGGAATAGAACCTGAGACCCTTAGGTTCGCAGGCGGATGCTCTAACCACTGAGCCAAACTGGACAGCTCCCTCCTGCCCCCCACTTTTTTCTCTCCCTGGAACTGTGTCCTCTCTCCTGTGAAGAAATGCAAATAACTTACTGAGATTTTATTATGTTTCCACTATCAACACAAAATTCAATAAAGGCTATTTTATAACACACAGTATTTTAATCTATAAACCAAGTGGGAGTTCATGAAATAGGAGTCAAACTTTCCTTCCTTTCTATAGTAATGGTATCATTACATCAAGCAATCCAATTTGCAGTAAATAGGAATTTAAATTTTTGATTCACATGGACTATATGATGTCTATTCCAAGGTATCAAAATGTATATTAGACCATTTCTGAATGTGAGTCTAACAGGAATAAAGGATCATATATTTAGAAGTCCCTTATAGTAATTGCTATAATTTATTAAGAGATTGCTACATACCCAGGACAGTGCCAGGTATTGCTTACACTAATAAGTATTTATTAATCAACAATATTCATGAAAAGTGTTTTTCTGTGCTATGGATTGGACTACAATGATCACTAAGACATGCTCCTGGGTCTCAGGAGCTTTCAGTAGGGCAGGGGAACGTGTAAGTAGTCAGGCTATTTGAAAACAGTACAATAAACTAGCCATGAGGTATGCAGAAGCTGATGTGTGCAAAAAAGAAACACCAAATGCCCTCTGAAATGGGGCCAGAGAAGGCTTCTCAGAGAAGATCTTTCTGCTTAGATAGTTGGGGTAATCCTTAAGTGCAGGTATTATTATCTCAGATGGAGGAAACAAGGCTTAACAAAATCCTTACATTTCTCAAACTCACACTGCAAGTAGCAAAGGTAGAATTCTAATCCAGGACCCTAAATCCAAACGCCATGTTCTTTCCATTAGCCTAGGCTCCCTCTCGTCTGTCCCTTACAGTCTAGAAGAGCCCATGATAAGTGTTTCATCTTTTAAACACGGTCTTAGCACAATTAGTTAACACTTGATTAAAACTATTCAGAAGAGAGAGATTATTACCATCAGGAACAGCAGAAGGACAAAGTTATGGTTATGACTTTGTGGCTACGTGGCTGTTCCCCTTCACTGGCAGAGGCAGAAAGAGTCTAGGTGGCTCCATTGGCGCCGAGCCTGATGATGCCCATATGTCTCCGTGACCACTCTAGGTATGTCTCTAGGACCACTCCAGGGTGTTCTGGAACACTGAGTCTTGACAGCCACCTTCTCATGTTCGATAAATACTCCGTGCCCAGGAAGAAGGCAAATGCTTACAAATGAAATAATCCATTACTGTGGTTATTATCTTTTGCTCTATAAGTAATTTTGTGCTATTCTTTTTTTAAAAAAACAGCCATTAACTAATATTTCTAAGGAAAACGAAGATAATCACATATTTTTGCATTTGGGCAGCAGCACGGGCCATTCCAGTAAGTATGCCTTCCTCAGAAAACCTCCTTACTTTGCTATCTCTTTCACCTAACATCATACATATACATGTATATATTTACTTAAGACTTCGCAGATAAGCTGAGCCTAAACATTTAGATTTGCATGAAAGACTCAACAAGATATCTCTGGGGTCTCAACAAAACCAAACATGACTCCAAGTTCATGCTCCCATTCTTCCAATCAAAACTCATGCTGCTCAGGAGGGTTCTTATTTAAAAATTCATTCAGGTCAACTTACATTCCATGTCCAGAAATCATGAAGACTTCGTTCATCTCTGCTCATGCGCTCTGAACTTCATTCTAGTATCCATGAAAGAAGCTTTCAAGACAGAAAAATATGGAAAGATAAGATTTTTTTTTTAACATAGGAGACAACGAACATTTTTACTCAGAGAGTTATTTTTTATATGCTCACTGTAGAAAATTTGGAATATACAGATAAACACCAACAAAGGAAAATTAAGAAAATTCCACCGTTCGTAATATTATTAGCCAGCCGCTATGGTGAACGTTTTGATATGTTTTCGTAATACCAAACACTTTGGTATTTCTGTAATTGAGTATTTTCTCAGCTATTTCAAATAGGCTCTGAAAGAGCACAGAAGTAGCCTATGACTTGGTTTTCCTTCTGCGCTGGCTCTGGTCATGCCAAGTATTCTCCGAGGGGTTTTGGCCAGGTTTATACTTAGGGTGGGTCTTGTGCTTTGCAAGAGGCTCTTGTGCAGAAATACCAAAGGTCTATCTTTTCATCTTTAGAAGGGAACGTTCCTCTTCTATAGCCGAGATGAATGACCTGGTTAATTCTTCCATAAAATTGGCAACAGCACTGTGAAAACTATCTGTGTGCTAGTTTAAATTCCACGTAAGCCCTGTAAACAGTCATTTCTCTTTTCTACGGGATTGGAGCATACTTCGGGCCCGACCCCCCAATGACTCCCCGCCCGCGGCCCCTTCCGGCGCCCCACAGACGCCGGCCCCGGGCCCTTCCGGCGCCCCAGAGACCCGGGCCCGCGCTCCCTCCGGCGCCCCACAGACCCCGACCCTCGTCCCCTGCTGGCCCCCCAATGACTCCCCGCCCTCGCCCCCTCCCGGCGCCCCCGGCCCGCGCTCCCTCCGGCGCCCCGCAGACCCCGACCCTCGTCCCCTGCTGGACCCCCAATGACTCCCCGCCCTCGCCCCCTCCCGGCGCCCCCGGCCCGCGGCCCCTTCCGGCGCCCGAGACACCGGCCCGCGCTCCCTCCGGCGCCCCACAGACCCCGGCCCGCGGCCCCTTCCGGCGCCCGAGACCCCGGCCCGCGCTCCCTCCGGCGCCCCACAGACCCGGGCCCCCGGCCCTTCCGGCGCCCCAGAGACCCCGGCCCGCGCTCCCTCCGCCGCCCCACAGACGCCGGCCCCGGGCCCTTCCGGCGCCCCAGAGACCCCGGCCCGCGCTCCCTCCGCCGCCCCACGGACGCCGGCCCCGGGCCCTTCCGGCGCCCCAGAGACCCCGGCCCGCGCTCCCTCCGCCGCCCCACGGACGCCGGCCCCGGGCCCTTCCGGCGCCCCAGAGACCCCGGCCCGCGCTCCCTCCGCCGCCCCACGGACGCCGGCCCCGGGCCCTTCCGGCGCCCCAGAGACCCCGGCCCGCGCTCCCTCCGGCGCCCCGCAGACCCCGACCCGCGCTCCCTCCGGCGCCCCGCAGACCCCGACCCTCGTCCCCTGCTGGCCCCCCAAAGACTCCCCGCCCTCGCCCCCTCCTGGCGCCCCCGGACCGCGGCACCTTCCGGCGCCCCAGAGACCCCGGCCCGCGCTCCCTCCGGCGCCCCGCAGACCCCGGCCCGCGCTCCCTCCGGCGCCCCGCAGACCCCGACCCTCGTCCCCTGCTGGCCCCCCAAAGACTCCCCGCCCTCGCCCCCTCCCGGCGCCCCCGGACCGCGGCCCCTTCCGGCGCCCCAGAGACCCCGACGCCTCGCGGCCCGGGCCCCGGCCCCGGCCCCGGCCCCGGCCCCGGCCCCGGCCCCGGCGGGAGGGGGCGCTCACCGGTTCGGGGCTCCGCCTGCGTCCCCCGACGCCGCCGCCCTGGCCCCAGCTCGCTGCGCCCCCCGACGACCCCGGCAGGCGCGGCCTCTCGTCCGGAGCCGACCCCGTCCGCCGGAAGCGCCCCTGACGCGCCGTGCTGCCGCTAGCCCTGCCGCTGCCCGGCCCTGTGACGCACTTCCGCTTCCGGCGCTCGGGGCCGGCGGAAGCGGCCGCGCGGCGGCTTCTGGGCTCTCCTCCCGGCCCGGCCCCGCCCCTAAGGCGGGACTTCCGGCGCGGGCCCGGGAGGAGGCGGGCCGGACCCGGCTCTGCACTGCGCGTGCGCGCGTGCGCCCCGCCTCCCCCAGGGTCAAGCGAACACCTGCCCCCAAGTGCGGGCGGCGGCCGGAGGGGGCGCCCGTCCGCTTTAAGGCGCAGGCACCTAAATTATGATGATAATCGTGTGTAACACAGCAATATGCATTCCCTGCAAATTCTTTACTATCCACTCCTTTGTTTATTTTATTATGCATGTTAATTTACCATACATCCTACAATCTAATCATACATATTTATTACCTAGCCATGCACCTATGAATTACTTCATTTATTACATATGGTGATTGGTGATCCATCATCGCTAATTCAGCTATAGCACTTAAATTATTTACTATAGAACCAAGCATTTATTAATTACTTTAATTATTTATTACGTCTTGATTGTCTAGATTAGACATTTCCCTCCAGGTTGCATTACATTCTTATGTGTTTATATAGAAGACCATAATGCAATTTAAACATATGCTATTTTAAGTGTTTCCTATTCTCATATTCTATGTGCTATTTATTTTTGATAACATAAAAATTAAAAATAAAAATGTTACAGTTTACACATAATACTTAATATAATTTTATATGTTTATATAGTATATCCTTATATAACATATTCTTATATGGTTACATAATTGAATTATGAATTGGCCAATTACAATTTATTAAACTCCCACATTATGCCAGATCCTGCACCAGACGTGTGCTTATAATGCTCCTAAGATGTCACGGAAGTCCCCAAACTGAAAATGTAGGCTCGGAAAACAAGAACAGGGACCCTCCGTTATTAAACACAGGTGCCCAGGCATTACCATCAGAGAGGGGAGGGTGGGTAAGGGGACCCCATTTCAAGTCAAGTTTTAAACAGAAAAGGGCTCCCGGGGCATTTCTGGGCATCTGCTATATGGGCCTTGTGTGGTCCTATTCACACACTGTTCACAGAGACAAGTAGGACTTTTAAAAAAATTTTTAGAGACTGTAAAGGAGGGAGGGGGAGAGAGAGAGAAACATCAATGTGAGAGAGACACATCCATTGGTTGCCTCCCCCACGAGCCGCATCCAGGGCCCTGGATCGAACCTGCAATCCAGGCACGTGCCCTTGACTGGGAATCGAACCCTTGACCCTTTGGTGTCCCGGCCGATGCTCTAACCACCGAGCCCACTGGCCCGGGACTGAAGGGTGGCGGGTTCCATCCCAGTCAAGGGCACATACCTAGGTCGCAGATTTGATCCCAGGCCCTGGTTGGGGCATGTGTTGGAGGCGACCAATCTATGTGTCTCTCTCACATCAATGTTCCTTCCACTCCCTCTAAAAAAAAAAAAAAAAACAATGGAAAAAATATCCTCGAGTGGGGATTAACCAAAAGAATCAAAAATAAGAAATAAAAATAAAATCCCTACTCAGCTGTAGAAGTCAGAGACGTCAGAGAGATTTGAAGGAGCAGAAACACGGCCTGGAGGCCTCGAGGAAGGACACGGCCTTGTACACTTTTAAACTGTTCCAGCCTGACCCTTACCCCTAATCCTGGCCTCAAACCAGAGGCCGCACCTAATCTTACCTATAACCTGAGTCGTAACCTTAATACCAACCTCAACACTGGTGCTGAGCTCAACCCTAACCCGAAACCGAACGCCACTCGTCCTGACCTCAACCCAAATCCTAACTCTAAACCTAACCCAGCTGTCCGCTCATCCATCCATCCATCCATCCATCCATCCATCCATCCATCCATCCACCCACCCACCCACCCATCCACCCAGGTGTCTGTCCACTCATCCAGCCACCCACCCATCCCTTCATCTATCCTTTACGCACCCACCCACCCAGCCACCTCCCCATCTATCCATCCATCAGGCGGCCCATTCACTCACCCACCCACTCACCCACCCACTTCCCTCTCTCCATCCATCCACCTCAGTTACACAAGCTGTTATTCAAAACAATGTTTCACCCTGGCCGGTGGTGCTCAGTGGTTACAGCAGTCGGCCCTCGCCTGCTGGTCAAGCGCCCGGGGTACCTGGGTTGCCTGTTGACTCCCCACCTCTGGAAGCAACCGGTTGGAGTGTCTCTCTCATCCATGGTTCTCTCTCCCTCGCCTCCCTGCTCCTTTCCACACTCTAAAAACCAATGGAAAAAAACACCCTCAGGCGAAAATTAACAAAAAGAGCAACAAACAAGAAACAACAACACGATTTTTCCACCAGGGGGCACACGCACCACCCTAGGGAGCACTGGATGGAGCTCCCTCCTGTATTGATCCTCTGGCCCGGCCTTGCAGCCAAGGTCTTGAGGGTCAGTTAACCCATCATCTCACGTCCACCCAGTGGTTCCCCATGAACATTAGCCTATTTATGAAAAACACCTTTTGCAATTTTGCCACCAGGTAATTCTTTTTATTTTTCTTTTTAAAATACATTTTTATTGATTTCAGAGAGAGGAAGGGAGAAAGAGAGAGACAAACATCAATGATGAGAGTCATTGATCGGCTGCCTTCTGCACGCCCCTGACTGGGGATCGAGCCCACAACCCCCGGGTATGTGCCCTGACCGGGAATCGAACTGTGACCTCCTGGTTCGTAGGTCGATGCTCAACCACTGAGCCACGCTGGCTGGGCGACAAGGTCTATAAATTAGCATGTTTTTCATTTTTTACTGGCAATCCTACTGCCAGGAATTCATTCTATGGATCATTCCCCACAGATACATAAAGGCCTATGTGCAATTTATATTTCATATATGTGCATGTAGATATAGATATAGATGATATAGATAGATATAGATATAGATATAGATGATATAGATATAGATATAGATATAGATGATATAGATATAGATGATATAGATGATAGATATAGATATAGATATAGATAGATATAGATATAGATGATATAGATGATATAGATATAGATATAGATATAGATGATATAGATATAGATGATGATAGATGATATAGATATAGATATAGATATAGATGATATAGATATAGATGATATAGATGATAGATATAGATATAGATATAGATAGATATAGATATAGATGATATAGATGATATAGATATAGATATAGATATAGATGATATAGATATAGATGATGATAGATGATAGATATAGATATAGATATAGATATAGATGATATAGATATAATAAATGTGTGTGTGTAGCCGAAGGACAGAACTAAAAACCTAGGAGCTAAATTAAGGGTGTTTGGTTAGAGTGCAGGGGTCGGATGGAGGAATTAGAATGACCCTGGCCCTGGCCGGCGTGGTTCAGTGGTTAGAACGTCGGTTTGCACATCAGAGGGTCTCAGGTTCGATTTCCGGTCGGGCACAGGCCCCGGGTTGTGGGCTCGATTCTCAGTAGGGGGCGTGCAGGAGGCAGCCGATCAATGTTTCCCTCTCGTCATTGATGTTTCTCCTCTCTGTCTAAAATCAATTAAAACATATATATATATATATATATACATATATATATATTTTTAAAGCCAGACCTCTCTCTGGCTCAGGTTCAGTCTTCACTATATAAAAACAAAGCCCAGAAGTGCTTTAACTCTGGGTAAATGCTTTGCAGGAAGATGTATAAATGTAATGAGGAAGGGGGAGGGCGGGGTCCCCGAGGAGTCGCTCAGGGTTTGCAGGAGGAAGTTGAGAGGACCCCGGCCTCCAGGGGCAGAGCTGTGTCCCCTACACCTAGTGTAGGTGCGGGGTGAGGAATGGGTGCGTGTGGGTGCACGGCTTTCCGTGGGAGAGATCCCAGCAACCTCCCGTGGGCTCCCCGAGGAGAAGGGAACCCTGATGGAGGCATTTTGCCAGGCTCAGGTCGATCTCGACTCCTACACAGAGAAAAATACGGTGTTTCCTGGAGCAGGACGTTTGCTTGGCTTGTGCAAAGACAGGCTTTATTTTCAGCATTGTTTTCTTCCTGCATTGTAGACACCTGTCGTCATGATGGATGCCTTCCCCGTTTCTTCCCCCAAAACCTGCACAGTGAGCACTGAGAGTTGCTTTTTTAAAATTTTTATTTTTTTTAATTTTTGTTAATCTTCACAGAGGATATTTTTACCATTGATTTATTTTTTTTTTAATTTTTTTACGGAGAGAGTGGAAAGAAGGGAGAGAAAGAGAGAAAGAGAAGGAGGAACATTGATGCGAGAGACACACAGCGATGGGTTGCCTCCCGCACAGGCCGGGGATCGAACCTGCAAACCAGGTACCTGCCCTTGGTCGGGAATGAGACCCGAGAGCCTTCGGTGTGCAGGCCGACGCTCTAACCACTGAGCCACACCGGCCGTGGCGAGTTGTTTTGTTTGTTTTTTAATAAATGGGCCAGCCTCACCTCTGTAAATCTTTGCAGCCTCTCACCTCTGAGAATGGCTGTTATCAACAGGACGAGCAATCACAAGGGTTGGGGAGGTTGTGGAGAAAAGGGAGCCCTGCTGGGGGGGATGTAAACCGGTACAACCACTATGGAAAGCAGTCTGGAGATTCTGCAAAAAATTAATAGAGCTACCGTATGATCCAGCCATCCCTCTCCTGGGTATGAACCCCAAAAACTTGTATTTGCAAAGATATATGCACCCCTATGTTCACTGCAGCATGATTCACGGTGCCTGAGACATGGAGACAACTAAAGTGCCCTGCGATAGAGGACTGGATTTAAAAAAAAAAAAAAAAAAGTGGGACATGTACCCAATGGAATACTACTCAGCCATGAAAAAGGCTGGAATCCTGCCATTTGTGACAACGTGGATGGGCCTTGAGAATATTATGCTGAGTGAAAGAAGTCAGGCAGGAAAAGCTAAGAACCATATGATTTCACTCTTATGTGGGATATAAAACTGAAACTCAGGGACACAGACATCAGTGTGGGGGTTGCCAGAGGGAAGGGGGTGGGGAGTGGGAGGTGAAGGGGGTCTTAATATACGGTGATGGGAGAAGATATGACTTTGAGGGGGTGGGCAGACAGAGCAATATACAGATCCTGTAACATAGAAACCCACGCCTGAATCCTATCTATTAACCATGGTCACCCCAATAAATTTAATAGTGTTTAAAAAAAAGATTTTTAAAAAATCTATTAATCAGTCGTTAATTCGATTCTGGTCTCTTTCCTCCTCTATAGTGCAAAGTAATCATTCGACCTTTGGCTTGAGAGAGAAGGCACCTCACTCGGTGCAAATGGCCTGGGGCACTGGGGGGGGTTGCAAACATAAATAAATAAATAAGGTCTGTGTCCAGCCCTGTTGGTGATAACTTCACGAAAATCAAAGACCCTTCCTGACAAGGACCCAAGGCTCCCACTGTGGTACCTGACAACCAGTGACATGTGACGTGACGTGACATGGGATGCGGCCTGCGACACCCAGTGAGGTGGCTGCTGAGCGATTCGGGGATCCATGTCATTGACAGCAGCCCGGTGAGAAAAATGCAGACTCCTGGAATGAATTAGTTGTTGGTTGCTAAGCGATTATTTTCAACAGTAAGGAGGGAGGTGTTATTTCCGAGGTAGAGAGTAGAAAATCAGACCTTGTAAAGATCAGATCAAAGAACAGAACACGGAGATACAAAAGATAAACCAGAGAAGAGGCACACCCTTCAGAGAAAGGACATCCTCGTATTACTCATATTACTCACTCAGTGGCTTTCCCGTTTCTTAGTAGAGCAACTGAGGTGATCACTCAGAATAGAGAGTGAGGTGCCTGACAGGGTGAGGAGAATCGGGGAAAACCAGAGTCTCCAGAGCAAACTGTAAGAGGAAGGGCCAGCTGGAGGCTCCAGAGGCAGGTGACACTGGGGACAAGGCCCAGAATATGGTCCCAGCAGGAGGCCTCTGTCGAGTGAGTGAGGCCTGTCAGAGAGACTTGGGGGCAGGCAAGTAAGTAAGCAAAGGCCTCATGCTTAGGGACTGAGCACACCTCCCACGGCTGGGTCCTGAAGTGGGAGTGGGGGTTGCCAGGATCCCAGTGGCCAGTTAACTAACCTAGGAGCTAGTCTCACAGCACTGGCCACCTTTGCCCTGTCCATCAGTCTCCCCATCCATCCATCCATCCATCCATCCATCCATCCACCCATCCATCCATCATCCATCCACTCACCCACATATCCATCTCTCTACCCATCCATTCACACCTTCAGCCAGCCAGCCATCTATCTATCAATTTATCCATCCACCCACCCACACATCCATCCACCCCACTAATCCTTCCATCCATCCATCCATCCATCCATCCATCCATCCATCCATCCATCCATCCATCCCACTAATCCATCCATCCATCCATCCATCCATCCATCCATCCATCCATCCATCCATCCCACTAATCCATCCATCCATCCATCCATCCATCCATCCATCCATCCATCCATCCATCCATCCATCCAATCACTAATCCTTCCATCCATCCATCCATCCATCCATCCATCCATCCATCCATCCATCCATCCATCCATCCATCCATCCATCCATCCCACTAATCCATCCATCCATCAATCCACTCATCCATCCATCCATCCATCCATCCATCCATCCATCCATCCATCCATCCATCCACTCACTAATCGTTCCATCCACCTATCCATCCACCCACGTAACCAGCCATTATTTTTTTCATATTTCTCCTCTCCTGGCTTTAATGGAAGTGTGCTCCTCAAAAACATTCTCAAACTCTCTTTTTCCACTGTCTCATTTTCCATTGAGAGACAACCTATATTTCACAACTTCTCCTGACCAACCGACCATCAACCTTTCATACGGTTTCATTAACTCCAGCTCACCTGTCCTGGTCCTATTTAAAATAGCAATGTTTTGTTACCTGGGATTTTTGCATCAATGCTTACTCTTTTTAAATATAGCATGAGATGTTCACCATTATGTTGGTGAGTGAGTTTTGGGCACATATTTTTATAGCCTCCCCCAGGAGAAGCAGTGAGCAAACAGGAGGAAACTGCCACTCCTGAGTTTCTGTTTTGTTTTCTCGGGTGTGGTGTGTTTTTTTTCTCTCAGCAACTGGGTTGCCATCACATCTCAGTCACTCAGCCTTGCAAGACTCCAGGTACCAGGGGGATGTTTGAATGCTGGTCCTTCTCAGAGGTGTGGCTGCCCTGAGTGCTCTGTTCCCCTGGGCTGAGGAGCGAGGTGGGGCTGGCTGTTCATTTCCTGCCTCCTCTGGTTCCATTTTCATCTCATCACTCATCCTGCGGCCACTGTGACAAGACCTGCATGCAATACCCTAGGGACGTATGGAACTGGAAGGGTCGTTGGCCACTGTATCCGCCTTCTGTCCTTCTACCCGGGGGTGGCACCCTCGTGCTCAGGACTCCCCATAAACCAGTGTCTTGGTGCTCCCTGTGTCTTCCACCTGTCTTGGGCTGCCGGAGAAATGTCACTCATTGTGGATCTTGGATGTTTATAGGAGCAACGGAGCATCCTGCACCCGAGACAAAGACAAGGGGTACAGGGAGGGGCATTGAGCCTGGAGCCCACTGGTCTCCAGACCCCATGGCCTCAAATGCCCACTCTGTTGGCATGTGACCTTGGACGATGTAGAAATCTTCTGGGATGTCAGCTTCCTCCTCGGTCTGTGCAGGGCGTATGCCTCTGAGGCCCGTGGAAACCATTAAACAGAGGACCTACAGAGTGACAGGCTCTCACTTCATACCCATTAGGGAGGCTACTATAAAATCATAGACAACAGCAAGATGAGAGGTGCACATGGAATCCTGCATGCCTGGGATCATGTATCTCCAAGATCACGTCTACAACATGGGATTTGGGGGTGGAAAACTTTTTTTTTCCTGTCAAAACTGTTTAGTCCTGCTGCCTCAGGTCTTTGGGGGTTTAGCTCTGGGGAAAACTGAGAATTCTTTTGCCTTGTAAAGTAATCTGGTTATTTCTCCTGGATACTAGGTATAGCTATAAAGATAGGTGACGTATAGTTAAATTAGGTAGGTGATTGATTAATAGATGATTGACAGGTAGATAGATGATTGATAGATGATAGATTGATATTGATGATTGGTTAATTGATATAGATGATAGAATATTGATTGATAGGTTAGCTGGATGATGGATGGATAGATGATAGATGATAGATGATAGATGATAGATGATATAGATAGATTAGATAGATGATAGATGATAGATAGATATAGATAGATGATAGATACATAGATAGATGATAGATAGATATAGATAGATGATAGATACATAGATAGATGATAGATAGATAGATGATAGATAGATAGATAGATAGATAGATAGATAGTAAATAGATTAGATAGATAGATGATAGATAGATAGATAGATAGATAGATAGATGATGATAGATAGATGATAGATGATAGATAGATAGATAGATAGATAGATAGATAGATAGATAGATAGATAGATGATAGATAAAGCTCTTTGCCTAACTTCTGGGCTGCTGAGAGCCAGGAGTCTGAGGACCAGGAAAGGAGGTCTCCGCTCTCTCAGCTGTTCTGCTTTCAAGTTGATGAGAGGAAAACCCCAAACCACACAAGGGTGGGTGCTCTCTGCGGGTGGGCCCACAACCCCCAGGTTGCCCCAGGAATAACCCATTTTCCACAATAAAGCAAACCAGTGATTTGGCGGCCCTCTCCCCTGAAGGCAAGCCCCAGGACCTAAGGACAGGTTTTGGGGCAGGGAGAGGGCCCCTCAGGAAGGCCACACAGAGCCCTGGTCCCCCATGTGCTGGATGCCATTCTTGGGGCACAGAGGAGACCCCAGGTTCGATCCTAGGAGCTGGTTCTGAGGGTTCCTGAATGATAGAGGGGTGAGCAGGAAAATGCAGTCAGGGCAGACTATTCCCAAAGACACCCCCCTCTCCCCCCAGTTCCTAACTACTTATCTTGGTCTGATACATTTGTTACCATCAATGGACCAATATGTGTTACTAACATCTTACCTTGATCGGATACATTTGTTGCCATCAATGGACCAATATGTGTTACTGACATCTTACCTTGATCGGATACATTTGTTGCCATCAAGGGACCAATATGTGTTACTGACATCTTACCTTGATCGGATACATTTGTTGCCATCAAGGGACCAATATGTGTTACTAACATCTTACCTTGATCGGATACATTTGTTGCCATCAATGGACCAATATGTGTTACTAACATCTTACCTTGATCGGATACATTTGTTGCCATCAATGGACCAATATTGATACATTGTTGCCAACTAAAGTCTGTCTTTTATTCAGGTCATCTCAGGTTTTCCATGAGGTCCTTTTTCGGTCCCAGGACCCCATCCAGGACCCACGTGACGTTGAGTTGCCCGGTCTTCTTGGGCTCCTCCAGGCTGTGACAGTGTCTCACACTTTTCTTGTTCTGGTGACTTTGACCGTTTTGAGGAGCGCCGGTCAGGCATTCGTAGGCTGTCCCTTTATTTTGGATTCGTGGGATGTTCTCTTCGTGGATAGACAGGTGTCGTGGGTTCAGGGGATGAAAATCGTAGAGGTGAAGTGTCCTTCTCAGCAAGTCCAGAGTGTGTGCTCCCCATACAAGTCACTGCTGTTGATGTGACTTTCATCACCTGGCCCAGGTGTGTTTGTCAGGTGTCTCCACTGGAAAGAATCTATATGCCTCCCCCTCACCCCCATTTTTTATTCTTTGCTCTTTGGAAGGGGGTGGCTATACACGGCCCACATTCAGGGCCA
Source organism: Miniopterus schreibersii (assembly GCF_964146895.1). Taxonomy (NCBI): domain Eukaryota; kingdom Metazoa; phylum Chordata; class Mammalia; order Chiroptera; family Miniopteridae; genus Miniopterus; species Miniopterus schreibersii. Next base: position 603,439 of record NC_138120.1, on the reverse strand, counting down.
GGAATTTTCTCTCTCCTTCTGCAGGATTTGAACAGGAAGCTTGAGGGGATGGCTGCTTTGTAGAAATGGGGTAAGGTGAGCAGAAACAATTCTATGCTTTTCATCACCGCACTCCCCGCCCAGCCCCAAGGCACACTACTTGTGTCTGTCTTACACCTTCCTGCAGAACTGTTATATTTAGGAGGTTACGGCCATGGTCCAGGCACAAGGGTCAGGTCCGGACCAGTGCTGTGCTACGGGAGGGCCCCACCCTACGCTCAGCCATGTCCTCCATGCCCTGTGCTGCTGCAACACCGCCTGGAATTTCACATTAGAGATTCATTCCTTTGGCATTGACGAGAGAGCTCCGAAAGCCCTTATTAACTAGCATGATCGCAGGAGAGCATTTATTTCCAGCTAAGACAAGAACAGACACCGGATAGGGAGTCCCCAGATCAAAGACAGAGGTGTGGCCTGATTTCTCTTCTCCTCACATCACTCCTCTGTGAGTTTAGCACCTACAGCTTCTCCTAACTTTTCTGGCATGGGGGGAACTCCCTGACTTCTCTTTCCCTTTTCCCAGTCCCACCTCAAGCTCCTCCTGGCTGCATCCCAGGCCCTTCTGTGCATCTCTGGTCTTTAGGCCATGTGATGATAGTTCATCTTGTGGCCATGAACAGAATGTCTAGAAAAATCCTCTTTCTGCAATCCACAAATGGTTGTGTGGAAATCCCATTGATGAAAGATTTTAGAAACAAGATTTCTACCATTGCCAATCCCCTCGGGGCCATCTGCTGGCTCTCTCCCTCCCTGCTTTCTCTTTCAAAATGCAAAAATGCCCCAGGTCTCTATAAATGGCAACCACAGCAATACGTCTCTCTCGAATGTTCTCTAAGCCTCTAGAATTTAATAGCATCAATGGCCGTGTTCAGATCTACCATGGGCTACGGTAAGTCTAGAAAGGTAGGTAGGTGGCTTACACCCCGCACGCAGCAGGGGAGGAGACTGGGTCAGAAATACCCTTGCGATTCTCCTAAAACCTCGGAACCATTTCAGAGAAGCCAGTTAGCCTCAGGGGAGTAGTGGATTTGAACAGACGGAAAGATTTAATGGAGCCCAGTTTGCACCCTGGGAGGGTCATGTCTGAAGAAAATGTAGAGACGAAAGGGAGGCGGCCACCAGCCCAGGGACGCCTGGAGCCCAGATGCTGAAAGAGGCAGGAAGGACCCTCCCTGGAGCTTCCCGAGGGACTCAGCCCTGGGACACCTTGATCTCAGGCGTCTGGCCTCCAGGATGGAGGGGACAATGAATTTCTGTGGTTCTAAGCCCCCCAGTTGGTGGTTATTTGTTACAGCTGCCCCAGGACATTTGCACACCCAGCATTTAAAATGTGCAAGCTTGTGAATCTTTTGTGCATGGAGAGAAATCAGGGCACTGGAGACCCTGGGGTGTGAGATTGAGAGGGAAGGGACACACACCCCCTTCTCGCTGGGGGTGGGGTCCTCGGCTGGAAGCCCAGAGAGATCTCCACGGCCCAGTTGAGTCCAGTTGGGCCTCAGTCATCTCTTGGGCTTATTCTCTGTTTAAAGATCAGGGTGGCCATTTCACAAATCCTCACGGGGAACTCACCCCCTCACGGCCTTAGAAAGTAGCTGTGAGGCTGGAGGAGACAAGGCCCTTTCTGAGAAAATCCAAATGTGCTGTTAATCTCACATCCTTGGAGTCAATTTTACTTCTGTTTTTGTTTTCAGAGGACTACCTGCGGAGTTTCATTACCTCTGTTGGCCATCCAGGTCTTCTGCGCAGAGGAACCCGGGCATGTGCCCTGACCGGGAATCGAACCTGTGACCTCCTGGTTCCTGGGTCGATGCTCAACCGCTGAGCCATGCCGGCCGGGGGAAAGGAACCTCAGTTCTGCATCGCACATTCCTTGTACCCCGACAGTGTGATCCTGGGCTCTGGGCTCACAGCAGGGACACAGTGAGAAGATCCCCAGAAGGGCTGATATTCCGACAAATGGCGATGAGTCTTACTCTCTTTATTAAATAACGAGCCCCGGCTGGTGTGGCTTACTTAGTTGGTTGGGTGTGGTCCATGCACCAAAAGATTGCGGGTTCGATTCCCGGTCAGGGCACATGCCCGGGGTTGTGGGCTCAATCCCCAGCAGGGGGCGTGCAGGAGGCCGCCGGTCGATGTTCTGCTCTCACATAGATGTTTCTCTCCCTCTCCCTCTCCCTTCCTCTGTTTCTAAAAATCAATAATAATAAAAAATTGAGCTGGCCCTGGCCAGGTGGCTCAGTTGCTTGGAGCATCACCCCATACACCAAAAAGGTTGTGGGTTCAAAGCCCGGTGGGGGCATATATGGAGGCAACCAATGGATATTTCTCTCTCCCTGTCTCTTTCTCTTCCTTCCTTTCTCTCTAAAAATCAATAATAAATAAAAAAAATCTTAGAGTGAGGATTTTTTTAAAATTGAGATGAAATTCACACAATGGACAATCCATCCCAAAAGCAGACCTGCCCCCAGGAGCAGTCGCTGCCCATCCCCCTGTCTCGGCCCCTGACAACCTCTAATCCACTTTCTATGTCTGCGGATTTGCCTGCTCTGGATATTTTATATAAATGGAATCATTCGTTATGTGGCTCTTTGGTGCCTGGTTTCTGTCGCTGAGCATCCTGTGCTCAAGGTTCCAGCCACGCCTTAGCCTCTGTCAACGCCTTTCTCCTGTTCATGGCTGCATAGTATTCCACCGCGTGGACGGACCCCGTTCTGTTGGACCATCTGACCATCTTCCCACAGACGCCGGGTGGCTCCCGCCTTTTGTCGTGAACGATGCCGGTGGGAACACCCAGCGTGGACGGTTTCTCAAGAAAGAGCCAACCGCACAAAGTCCTCAGCTCCTGCGTTGCAGGGAGGGGAACGGGTGCCTTTCTGAGTCCTTCTGACAGCGGAGCATGGCTTGCACGCTGCTTTGTCACCTCCAGTTAAGGAAGTGAAACTGGCTGCCTGGGCCTCCCGTATCCGGCATCTTGTTGGTTGCACCAGTGAAAACCTTGGCAAGGAAGCAGAGCCCCCCCCCCCCGGGGGCTGCAGACAGGACAGGCGCCAACGGGGCAGGGGAGCAGGTCCCTGAGAACTGGGCCCAGTTAGGAACCGGTGTCCCCACCTTTCCAGGTCAGGTTTACTCTGAGATCAGTGTGCAGGGTGCAGGTTCTGGACCGGCCTGGGGGGTCCGGTCTTTAAGGCTCAGGCATCTAGACATGCTCAGGGTGTCAATGCCCACCCCGAAGGGGATCCTGACCCTCCTTGCTGGTGGGTTATCTGTCCAGCTCCCCCATGTGCCCGGGACTGGGATCCCCATGTGTTCAGAAGGAGAACATGTATCCTGCATGTACTGGAAAACCCCCAAGTGGACGGGTTTGGGATTTGGGGTAATCAGGGACCCCATATAGTCACCGGCTCATTTCCAACACCTTGCAAATCACACGGAGAACTCACTTCTCTCTGCCCACGACAGGGTGTGGAAGGATCACCTGAGTTGGGACGACAAGACTCAGGTCATGTGTGTCCCCATAGGTCACGCGGTCCGAGGCCCTTCCTCCAGCCAATGGCAGGAAGGTGCTCACGAAATGAGCTGTGTCTGAGCCCTGGTATATTCAAGATCCGCTCTCTTAGGGGAAAGTACTGCTTTGAGGGCCCTGTGCACCTTGGGGCACATCAGAGGGTTCCAGTCCAAGGGCCCTGCAACAAGCCCGGGCCTCAGGAGGGCCCACAGTGACCTGATTCTAGGGTCTGAGACCTCCTGATGCTGGGGACAGATGGGGAGCGTCCCTCAGTCAGAGGCCCTAGAAGATTTAGGACAACGAGAGAGGACCCGGTGGCAGGCAGGGAAAGGGCTTCAATGGGGCTGATGCCACCCACCCTGGGAATCCAGGTGAGCCAGGGACCTCAACCTACCGAGGGAGCCTCTGAACCCCCAGTGTCCTCGTCCACACGGCAGTCAGCCAGTCCTGGGGTTGGCCTGTGTCAGAGGCAAACCAAGAAGCATGGAGAAATCAGGACGCCGGTGGACAGCACGTGGGAATGCAAAGTACTGAGGCTTCTTTGGAAAAATAAGAAGCTGGCAGTTCCTCAAAATGTTAAACAGAGAGTTGCTGTATGACCCATCAATTTCACTTCTGCGTATGAGCCCAAGAAGGCAGAAAAAAAAACAGGTATTCACACAAAACCCCCACAATACACAGTCACTGAAAAGTGGAAACGAATAAATGTCCATTGGCCGGCGGGATGGGTAAACAGAATGGGGGGGGGGGGCTCTATCCATGGAGTGGAATATTATGCAGCCATGAACAAGAGTGAAGCCCCGACATTCGCTGGGCTGCAGACGAGCCTTGAGCACAGGATGGTCAGCGAGAGAAACCAGACACAAAAGACCCCGTTGTGTGTGTGATTCCATTTACATGAAACGTCCAGATCAGGTAAATCCACAGAGACTGGAAAGTAGGTTAGTGGTTGTCAGGGCCTGGTGGAGGGGGCGTGGGCGTGACTGCTACGGGGACAGGTTTCCTTTGCGGGTGATAAGAAGGGTGAGAACTGGATAGAAGGGGTCGTTACGCAACAGTCTGAATGTCCGAGTGCCTCTGACTTTAAAAATTCATATTGTGCTGGCCGACTGTCCACACCCACCCGCCGACTCTCGCACAAGCAGCTTGACCCCCACGGGTCCAGAGCTCCATTGCCCAGCCCCTCACAGTAAGGCCAAACGTGAGGAGAGAGACTTGGCCGGCACGAGGGCTCCTCTGGGGACCGTGTCTGTGCATCCTGTCCCTCCCTCCTTCCCCTCCCCCTCGGCAGCCTGGCAGCTCGAGGACTGGGGGCCCCTGGGCACACCCTGGCAGCAGCCACCGCAGGCAGGAAGCACCAGGAAAGGGCTGCCTCTGGGCCCCCTGGGCTTTGCCCTCGGATTCTGACACCTAAGACAACAGGAAAGGCTGTTTGTAACATACAGGGGCTCGGAGGGGTGAGTGCAAAGACGGGGAGCACATCTCCCAGAAAACTGGTGCCCAGACAGGCGTCCTAGGGCTTGCACCTGCACAGGAGTGTCCTGGGGGGGCTGTAACAAAAGGCAGGAGACACACTGAGAGTCTTAAAAGCACAGAGATGTATACCCCCCACCCCCACCCCACGCACACCGAGCCAGTGCTACAGAGACATCAAGTGTGAGATCATGGAGAGATAGGCCCAGGCCTTCTGCAGCATCTGAGGACCACACCCTCTCTGTGGGGCGGGTCCCATTGTGTTAGCTGAGAACTTGCAACAAGGCTATGAAACGGTAACATATGAAAATGGATGGGTGGATGGATAGGGGGGTGAGTGGATGGATGGATGGGTGGATGGAGGCTAGACACAGATAGGGGACAAATGATAGATGACAGGTGGATGGATGGATAGATAGATAGATGGATAGATAGATAGATAGATAGATAGATAGATAGATAGATAGATATGGTATGGTATGGTATGGTATGGTGGGTAGATGGTTGGATGATGGATGGATGGTTGATGGATGGGTGGATGATGGATGGATGAATGGATAGATGATGGATGGATGGATGGATGGATGGATAAATAGATAGATGATAGGTAGATAGATACATATGGTGGGTAGATGGATGGCTGATGGGTGGATGATAGATGGACAGATGGATGGATGGATGGATGGATGGATGGATGGATGGATGATGGATGGATGGATGGATGATGGATGGATGGATGGGTGATGGATGGATAGATGGATGGATGGATGATGGATGGATGGATGGATGGATGGATGATGGATGGATGGATGGATGGATGGATGATGGATGGATGGATGGATGGATGATGGATGGATGGATGGATGGGTGATGGATGGATGGATGGATGGATGATGGATGGATGGATGGATGATGGATGGATGGATGGATGGATGGATGATGGATGGATGGATGGATGGGTGATGGATGGATAGATGGATGGATGGATGATGGATGGATGGATGGATGGATGATGGATGGATGGATGGATGGATGGATGATGGATGGATGGATGGATGGATGATGGATGGATGGATGGATGGGTGATGGATGGATGGATGGATAGATGGATGATGGATGGATGGATGGATGGATGATGGATGGATGGATGGATGGATGGATGATGGATGGATGGATGGATGGGTGATGGATGGATGGATGGATGGATGATGGATGGATGGATGGATGGATGGATGGATGATGGATGGATGGATGGATGGGTGATGGATGGATAGATGGATGGATGGATGATGGATGGATGGATGGATGGATGATGGATGGATGGATGGATGGATGGATGATGGATGGATGGATGGATGGATGATGGATGGATGGATGGATGGGTGATGGATGGATGGATGGATAGATGGATGATGGATGGATGGATGGATGGATGGATGATGGATGGATGGATGGATGGGTGATGGATGGGTGGATGGATGGATGGATGGGTGATGGATGGATGGATGGATGGATAAATAGATAGATGATAGATAGATAGATAGATATAGATATAGATATATGGTGGGTAGATGGATGGATGGATGGATGGGTGGATGATGGATGGATGGATGGGTGATTGGTGGATGGATGTAGGTAGATAGATGATGGTAGATGATAGATATAGATAATAGATATGATGGATGGATGAATGGATAAATAGATGATAGATACACATGATAGATGATATACAGATAGTATCGATTATAGATAGCAGATAGATGACAGATATAGGTTAATGAGTGTACAGACTGTAACAAATGATTAATAGACAGGCGATGGATACACAGAGGTAAATATGCAGCCTGCGCCATGTAGATCGATGGATAGTCATGGATTTCCCGGGTCCGTCTTTGCCTATTCATCGTCCCAGCCAACAGCTAGAACAGAACCACGAGCCATGTCCAGAACCAGCCGTGTCCTCTGCGCTGCAGGATGGCCGGCCTGTGAGTCAGGCTTGGGAAGCAAAGGTCACCTTCTGGCTCTGAACCAAAAGCTGTGTCCACGTGCCCGGCTCGAGAACGCCGGCGGAAATAGATTCTGGCCGTAGCTGATCTTTCCTTTAACTTTTTCTTAATTAAAAAACCAAACACCAGGAATTTGTTCAGCCTGGAGATGTCGCTCCCTTCAGGCCATCGCCGGCTGTGGGATCAGGCGCCGGGGTCCTTTCTCCTGGCCTGGAGGCGTCCCCAGCCGCCTTCCCCGGGCCTGGTTGTGCGGTGTTACAGCTCCCACAGCTGCGCCCCCACCCCCAGGCGGGCTGAGCCCTGCAAGGAGGCGGGGGCCCAGCAGGTCTGGCCTCCCCGAGAGAGCACAGACAGTTGGTTATACAGGAAATTCAAAACGGGTTTCCTCTCTACCTACCCTGACTCTCTGCCGTGGCCCCAGGCTCGGAGGTGGAACCTTGAAGAAGAATTTGCATTCCGAGGGGGTGCCATGCCCCCTTTTGCAACCAGTGGGACGCAGTGCCAGGCCCCTGGCACAGGAGCGCTGTGCTGACGGGGCGCTAATTCGGACACACGCAGATGGACAGCCGGCTGGGAACATGAGCGCTGGCTGCCTGAGACCCGGCTCCCTGGCACAGCTGCGCCTTCACTCCTCCTGATCCCGTGCTCCACAGACGCTCAACACCCCAGCTGCTGCCCCGGGTGAGTCCACTGCCTCTTTTTTTTTTTAACTGCATGCTCATGGATAACAGGAGGGCCTCAGGGAGGGTCCTACGCCGTGCCAAGGTGAGACAAGTTGGCCATGCAAGGAACATACCCGTGCGTCCTGCAGACGGGCAAGAAAAACGTTTGCAAAGACGCTCAGCTGGGAAACAGAAACAGCCTCAAAAAAACAACTCATTTAGTCAGACGCACCTGGGCAGAGGTCCGCTGTGGCCCAGCGCGGTGGGTAGGGGGCAGAGGGGGTAGGGAGTCTGTGCCCCACACGCGCGAGACCGCAGGCGGCGCGTTGGCACCGTTTGGCCTGCAAACCCAGCTGCTCGGTGTATTTTCAAAACCGGCTCAGAGGAGCCTGGGTAGCTGCGAGCCCCGCGTGCCCGCCGGGGAGGCGACTTGGGAATTCCCACCGCTGTACAAAGGAGGCGGTCACCCACGGTTTGGCTCACATGAAGGGAACAGGAACTACAGGGTGGGTGGATGCATCTGTTTTCAAACAGAACAGGGGGCTGCTGTTGTTGTTTCTGCCCCTGACGTGTTGGTCCAGTACGTGTGGTCGGAGCGGAGCCCTGACACGGGAGAGCTAAGGAGCCGGGACGTTATAATCGGTACTGGCAGTTGGAGTGTGAGTCTGTCTCGGTAGAATCGCGCATGCCGGGGGGGTCATTGAGGATCCTTTTAAGAAGTTTCCATGCCAGCGTTTGGAGATGGTGATGTGAG
>NC_138120.1:372500-592500 GCF_964146895.1 Miniopterus schreibersii | reverse complement strand
ATTTAAAAAAAAAATACCCGTCTGTGGGGGGGGTGATGGAAAGTTCTAGAATGGAGGCGGTAATTGCACAATACGGTGAGGCATCAGATGCTGCTGAATCATTCCCTTTAAGATGGTTGCGCTGTGTCTCAACGTTAAAAAGAGAGAAAGGGGGAAACACAGCCGCCTGAGGGTCACTCTCTTCCTTCCTCGTGCTTGGCTGCGGGTAAGCTGGGCTGCTTCCTACCGGATCCGAGTCACGCTCCCAGGACACCAGCCAAGGGTTGCTCCTTAAAACCCTACCCCTGGGTGCCCGTCCACCCAAGGGTGACTGTCTTCTAAATAAACACGAGGGAAGGGCCGGGCTTCTGCACGTGGGGCCCTGGGCAGCCCGCTAGGTGCTGCCTGAGGCTAGCGTCCCCCATGCGCCGTACCCCGGCTGGTGGGTTTGATTTCTGGTGCCTGCAGTCACCGGGATGAGATTTCTCACTACATGTTGGCTGCTCTGTCAGGACAACAGGCCGGCGTCGTCCACATTGCCAGTGATGAAAACGGACCGTATGAGAGCCCTGGCGGGCGTGGTTCAGCGGGTTGGAGCATCTGCCCTGGAACCGCGGGGTTGTGGGTTCAATCCCTGGGTTGCAGGTGGATCCCCAGCCCCGATTCAGGGTGCATGTGGGAGGCCACCCATCCGTGTTGGACCAGAGAAGAGATGCCGGAGACCAGGATGAATCTGTGCACCAAGGAGATTACGGGGGATCAGAGAGAATATTGGGAACCAGAGATAGAACAGTGGGGGCTAGAATAGATCTTGAAGACAAGAGGGATTGTTGAGGATCAGATGGATTATTGGGGGCACCAAAGAAAATACTAAGGACCAGGCCAATTATTAGGGACCGCTCAGGTTATGATGGGCATGTGCCGAAGAGTTTGCCCTCCATATCCACTATTCAGGGATCCCTTTTGGGTCACAGCGGGGCTGAGCACGTTCCGTCTGAGAGTGCGAACAGGCTGTGTGTTCCCCGGTGCCCAATGTGGCCTGACTCGGAAAACCTGGCCTTGGCCTAAACCCAACACACGAATTAGTCCCAGATCCCCTTTTGCCACCGAAAGTGGTTTCCATTTTGCTCAAGGCATCAGACAACTTCCTTAGAGCCTTGTTCTTGGTCCTCGGACTCCATGAGGCGGGGAAGGGGAGGGGGAAGCCACCTGCTAGGGATTCTGTAGGGCCCTGGGGTGAATGAGGGGCTGGTGGCTCCCTGCACCCCTGTCCGGTCCTCTCATCCCCCTGAGGGGGACATCTGCTCAGGGTTTGTCCTCAGAGGGCCCTGTCCCTGTGAATGTCCAGCTTCACGCTGGCCAAGCACAATTCAGCCCCAGCCTGACACCACTATTCTCACCTGTCCACCAGGTGTGTACCCAGGGCGACACCCCACCTGGTGCTGCTTATCTGACCCCAGCCCAGAGACTCCGTCCCATCCCCCGGCTCCGTGACCACCTCCTCGGATATGCGGGTGTGTGGTAGCCCATGCCACCCCATCGGACAAGCCCCCCGTCGTATGACCCGGCAATGCACTGTATCCTGTCATTACAGAAATGATCTGGGAGGGTGACAGCTAAGGGGAATGCAGACAAGACAGTCATCTTTCCTAAAGCTGGCACTAATTGTAGTGACCACAGACTGATCTGAAGGACCCCATGCCAACCCGGGGCCCTGGACCACCAGCCATCCCTGCCTTTTTTTCTCAAGACAGCCCTGCCATGGTCCGGTGGCCCCACTCAGGGGATCCATCTGACCCAGTTCATGGGCACCCACCTGGTTAAATAGTAACAGTGAACCCCTGTGTTCATAGCAGCACAACTGACAATAGCTAAGACCTGGAAATACCCCAAGTGCCCATCCTTAGATGAGTAGATAAAAAAGCTGTGGTATGTCTACACTGTGGAATACTATGCAGCTGTGAAAAAGGCAGATCTCTTACCCTTTGAGACAGCAGGGAGGGACCTGGAGAGGATTATGCTCAGTGAAATAAGCCAGTCAAAGAAAAGACAAGCATCCCATGATCTCACTCATGGACAAAATAAACTGATGAACAGAATAGATCTGGAGAGTTAGAAGCATGGAACAGACTGAGGGATCTTAGAGGGAAGGTGGGGAGAGGAGAGGAGAAGAGATGAACCAAAGAACTTATATGCATCTGTGCATAACCCACGGACACAGACAATAGTGTGGGGAAGGCCTGGGGAGGAGGCGGATGTGGGGTGGAGGAGTCAATGGGGAAAAAAGGGGAAGTCTGTAATATTTTGAACAATAAAAAATATAAAACAAAATAAAATAAATAAAAATGGAGCTTATATAGCTAAAAAAAATTAAAAATTAAAAAATAATATTGACTCCATCTCATGGGCTGACCGTCTATGACATTGAGGGATGGGTGCTTGGGCTTTATAAGGTTTCAGGAAACAGCCCATAATGTGGTCATGGAAAATCAGAGTCTGTTAATTTCAAATCCAGTGCATCAGGACCTAGGCCAGGTTCCTTGCCCTCAACACTGTGGACATTTGAGGCCAGGTAATGGTGTGACGCAGGGCTGCCCTGGGCACTGTTGAGCAGCATCACTGGGCTCCACCCACAGGATGCCAATAGTTTCATCCCCCGAGTTGTGACAATAAAAAATGTCTCCAGACATGGCCAAGTATTCTGCTAGGAGGCCATCTCATCCCCAGTTATGAGCAACTGTGGTAGATAGATAAGTGATAGATAGATGATTGATAGATGATAGATAGATAGATAGATAGATAGATAGATAGATGATAGATAGATAGATAGATAGATGATAGATGAGATAGATAATGGGTGGATGGATGGGTAGATAGATGATAAATTGATGAATAGATAGATAGATAGATAGATAGATAGATAGATAGATAGATAGATAGATGATGGGTGGATGGATGGATGAGTGGATAAACAGATAAATAATAGATGAAAGGGTAGATAGATGATAGATGAAATAGATAGATAGATGATAGATGATAGATAGATATAGATGATGATAGATAGATGATAGATAGATAGATAGATAGATGATAGATGATAGATAGATAGATAGATAGATAGATAGATAGATAGATAGAGATAGATAATAGATAGATAGATGATGATATAGATGATAGATAGATGATAGATAGATAGATAGATGATATAGATGATAGATAGATAGATAGATAGATAGATAGATAGAGATAGATAGATAATAGATAGATAGATGATGATATAGATGATAGATAGATGATAGATAGATAGATAGATGATATAGATGATAGATAGATAGATAGATAGATAGATAGATAGATAGATAGATGATAGATAGATAGATAGATAGAGATAGATAGATAGATAGATAGATGATAGATAGATAGATAGATGATAGATAGATAGATAGATAGATAGATAGATAGATAGATAGATAGATAGATAGATAGATAGATGATAGATAGACAGATGATAGATGATGGTAGATGGATGGATAAATAATTAGATGATAGATGGATGAATGGGTAGATGGATGATTAGATGATAGATAGATAGATAGATAGATAGATAGATAGATAGATAGATAGATAATAGATAGATGATAGATAGATAGATAGAGATAGATAGATAGATAGATAGATAGATAGATAGATAGATAGATAGATAGATGATAGAAAGATAGATAGATAGATGATAGATAATGGGTAGATGAATGAATGGATGAATGTATAAAACATGATCAATAAGTAGATGATGGATGGATAGATAGATGATAGGTAATGGATGGATAGATGCATGGATGGATGGATGGATGGATGGATGAAAGGATGGATGCATAGGTTCATAGATGGATACACAGGTACATAGATAGATACATAGACATTGAAAGAAGGAAAGAGACAGAAAGAGAGAGATAATAGAGTCTCTCCTGCTGGGTCAGGGTTTCTCACCCTCAGCCCTCCTGACACCTGGGGCTGAATGACTCTCTGATGTGGGGCATCCCGTGCACCGTAGGGTCTTGAGCAGCCTCCCTGATCTCCAACCACCAGATGCCAGGAGCACCCTCCCTCCCAGTTGTGACAACCAAAGTGTCCCCAGACATTGCCAAGTGTCCCTGGGGGGCCCAGTGGCCCCCAGTGGCCCCCAGTGGCCCCCAGTTGAAATACGTTGGCCACCCCTCATCCTGGTTAAGTGGTGCTTTTAGCTGGAGCTCACTGGCTGACCACGCAGAGCTTCCAGGAACGCTGGGACTTCTTATAGTCTTGGGAACCGCCCAACGATATTCACCAGAAAATCAACGTTAGTTGTGTTGAATTAGATCCACCTATGCCCGTCCTTTGGTTCTTCCCCTACGCCCACAGGGTGTCTGTTTGGGGCTCCCTGATGAGATAGAATCAAGCACAGCCTTTGGTGTTGTGGGAGGTCAGGACCACAAGGTCACCTTGAGAGCCATGCGCGGTCCGGCTTCACCGTGAGGAGGCGGGTGTGTGGTGGTGGGGCCTTGTGTGTGTTCGCCCTGTGAAATATAGATCTTAACCATCACCGGCTTGGTGTGTGACCACGGCTATGTCATGACCTAATGACTTAACCTCAATTTCCTCTTCTGTTGAACCAAAAAACTGGTACTTTCTCTATCCCCGTTGCAGGAATGCTGTGCTAATCAACCAGTTCCTGTAGGCATCCCATAGTGGGCGCTGACCCACGAAAGGAGGTGGTGTTGAATGATACCATTGCCGATGAAAAGAGCGGGCTCAGCTGGGCTTTTGGGGACCTCCTGCTAGCTCTGAATGGGGTGCCCTCAGCTCCTTGTGACTCTGTTTATCAATTCATACAATGGGTGAATCCCCGCTCCAGGGCCTTATCTGTTCAATCTGCTCCTTGCTTCTAACGCTAATCTTCGTGGGGACGTGCCTTGTCATTTCTTTTTTCCAGTTTTACTGAGATATCCTTGACAGGTCACGCCGTTCGAGTCCCAGGTGTACCACGTAAGGACATGATACATTTATAATGTTTTAAGAATGAAAGATGCTTAGCTTAACATCAATCAGCATAGTTTTTCTATGGGAAAGTTTAAGAATTGGGAAACGATGAGGGCATTTTACCAGTAGTAGAAATGAAGAATTGCCCAGCCGGTGTGGCTCAGTGGTCGAGCACCAACCCATGAACCAGGAGGTCAAGGTTCGATTCCCAGTCAGGGCACAGGATCCCCAGTAGGGGGCGAGCAAGAGGCGGCGGATCCATGACCCTCTCTCATCATTGATGTTTCTCTCTCTGAAATCAATAAAAACACATTTAAAAAGAAAAAACAACAAGAAATGAACAGTTATAACTACTTTATTTGCAGACTCCCTGCCCATTTTGCAGGTGTGTGCGTCTTAAGCTAAGTGATAATACTGTGAACTTTGTGGTCAGAGACCAACTGACATCGTTCGTTCCATGTGTGGAGATTTGTACAAGGACAGAGCGGCCAGACGTCTCAGTCCCCCACCTCGGCAATCTTCGGGAAAAGCACCGAGCCAATATTGCACTCGGTCACGCAGACCCCAAGATAAACAGGAAACCCTGTCATGGGATCCGTGTCACCCTGTTCATGGGGAGATAGAAATCAAACTTCTCGTGATCTTATCGGTTTTGCGATGATCACCCGTCTGGCTTCCACATCACCCAGGAAACCCAGCCTTTCTCTACCCAAAGGCCCCCGACACCTTGTTGTAAGAGGCTGGGGTGTGAAATTTTGTACCGGCAGAAGCACACATCTGTGGTCATTAACAGCCTACAGCGCAGACACACGCCAGGCACCGGAGGGGAATTCTGATGTAATTAATTGAGGAAGAAAGCCACATAATAAAGAGATGCCTGGTTAGGGAAACAACCAGTGGGTGAACTTGTGAACAACAAAAAATTACCAATTTATTTATTTAGTTTTTTTTAACTTTTATTTATTTATTTATTTATTTATTTATTTATTTATTTATTTATTTATTTATTTTTAATATATCTTTATTGATTTCAGACAGAGGAAAGGAGAGGGGGAGAGAGAGACAGAAACATCAATGATGAGAGAGTCATTGATCGAGCCCACAACCCGGGCATGTGCCCTGACCGGGAATGGAACCCTGATCGCCTGGATCCTAGGCCGACGCTCAACTGCTGGCCACACCCGGCCGGGCAAGATTACCAATTTAGATATGGGACATTGTGCCCTGGCAGGATAGCTCCGTCAGTTAGGGCATCGTCTCGGTACGCCAAGGTTGCAGGTTCGATCTCCAGTCCGGGAACATATAAGAACCAACCAATGGCCCTGGCTGCTGTGGCTCAGCAGTTAGAGAGTCGGCCCTCAGACTGAAGGGTCCTGGGTTCGATTCCAGATCAAGGGCACATACTTAGGGTTGTGGGCTTGATCCCAAGCCCCCTTTCGGGGCGCATGCGGGAGGCAGCCAATCCATGCGTGTCTCTCACGTGATGCGGCAGCCACAGAAAACTCTCACAGATGATCATGGAGATATGAAATCAAATTGTGTGGGGCGAGACCAAAGCTGTGAATGCAGGAAAATTCGTAGCCTGGGCCGCATCGGTTAGACAGCAGGAAATACTGCACATCTCTGGCTCAGGATTCCATCTCAAGAATCTAGAACAAATTATCTTTCTAGGTGAAATTGAAAGGCAGCAAAAGGAGGGAAATGATGAAGGTATGAGTGGAGATCACCCGCAACCCAGGTACGTGCCCTGGACCGGGAATGGAACCTGTGACCCTTCGTTGTGTGGGCTGATGCTCTAACCACTGAGCCACACTGGCCAGGGCATCAGTGTCTGTGGGTTTAGAGCTGGTGGGTCAGGAACAGGGGACCTTCCCGGTAAGACTGGTCCCCAGGAGATGTCATTTATCTGGAATGGATTCCATCCAGGACTGTTCTGTTATGAACAGAGCTCCTGAGGCTCTGAAATTGTTTCTCCCCACCTCCTGGGACCAAGCCCTCCCTTCCGAAAAATCCAGAAAAAAAATGTATGTTTTCTTTCTAGATTATTGAGTCCACCAACATGCATTTCCAATCACACAAAAATCAGAACAATTCTGTCAAGAATTGATTTTGCACTCTGCCCCTCCCCTTGGGTCCTGGGCTATCCCTTCCTTCCATCCTTGCACAAAAATTGGGGACAGCTGGAGTCTTCAAACTGGGATGCCCAGGGCAACAAAGACCATATAAGGGGAGGGGTCCCTGTCCACACTTGGTTTTAAAACAATCACCATTCAGCCCAGCTGGTGTGGTTCAGTGGATTGAGCATCGACCTATGAACCAGGAGATCCGGGTTCAATTCCTGGTCAGGGCACATGCCTGGGTTGGGGGCTCGATCCCCAGCAGGGGGCGTGCAGGAGGCAGCCGATCCATGACTCTTTCTCATCATTGATGTTTCTCTCTCTCTTCCTCTCTCTGTAAAAACCAATTTTAAAATTTTTTTTTAAAAATCACCATTCAGACCCACTACATCTCCACATCCAAATCCTTTACAGTTCAAATCAAACTTAAGCAAATTTTCGAATGTTGGGTGAACAGGAGAAAAGCAAGTCCCAGTCCAAAATAAATCTTACTTTGTCCCGTCTACCCAGCAACCCCCAAACAACGGAAACACCCGTCTTAATATTCAACCCAGGTTCCGCAAACCCAGGGGCTTCCGTGTCCCACTTCTGCAGACACCCCTGTTGACGGCCGGGGCGTGACTCACAGGTGCACGAACCGTATGGAGGTCGCCTTTCATTAAATTCATAAGGAGCCCAGTCGGGCGTGGCTCAGCGGTTGAGCGTTGACCTACGATCCAGGCGATCGGGGTTCGATTCCCGGTCAAGGCACAGGCCGGGGTGCAGGCCTGATCCCCAGTCGGGGGCGTGCAGGAGGCAGCCGATCAATGATTCTCATCATTGATGTTTCTATCTCTCTCTCTCCCCCTCTCCTTTCCTCTCTCTGAAATCAAGAAAGATATATTTGTTAATCTTTAACCGAGATATTTTTCCATTGACTTTTTAGAGATAGTGGAAGGCAGGGGGAGAGACAGAGGCAGAAATGCGGATATGAGAGACAGAGAGAGGCGCTGATGAGTTGCCTCCACATGCGCCCGGACCGGGCCTGGGGATCGAACCTGTAAAACCCAGGTACATGCCCTTGACAGGGGAATCGAACCTATGACCCTTGTGGTCCGAGGGCTGACCCTCTAACCACTGAGCCACCCCGGGCAGGGGGAATGGGGGGAAATCAGCTCAATCTGGATCCCGACGACCCTTTCTTCAGGAGAAACCTGTTAGCGCAGAGGCCCTGAGGGTGACGGAACTGAAACAGGTGTCCACGTGTGAATGCACACACCTGCTTTTGTTCTCCTGGCTCCAACGGTTTCAAACGGGGCAAACAAAAGAGTCCAAAGTGCGGGGCACACGGGATGCTGGGAACAAATGAGTGGACAGAATGCAAGTTTGAGGATTTAAAAAAAATTTTTTTTGGCTAATTCTCACTCAAGGATATTTTTTTCCATTGATTTCTACAGAGAGTAGAAAGGAGGGAGGGAGGGAGAGAGACAGAGAAACATGGATGTGATGGAGACACATCGATGGGTTGCCTCCCACACGAGCCCTGACTGGGGCCCGGGTTTGAACCTGGAACCCAGGTACGTGCCCTTGACCTGAAATCAAACCCTCGAGGCTTCGGTGCCCAGGCCGATGCTCTAACCACTGAGCCACACCGGCCAGGGTGATACCCCCCCCAGTCTTTAAACAGAGTTCCTCCCTCCCTCCTCCGTGGCTTATTTAAATGATGTCGCAGTTTCTAAAACCCCCAGAGTGCAGACTTTTTACCTTAGACCTTCAAAAAGGGTCCCCAGCAGATGCTTTTTTTTTTTTTTTTAAATAACAATGTTCACGGTGCGTTGAAACATATTTGCATCCCTTAAAACATATTAGCTGTCCGTCCTGAAGTTATTATTTTAGAAGGCCCAGAAAAAGGCCTTTGTGCTCATTCCGTAGGGCGGCCTTAACAAAGGACCTCAAACTGGGGGGCCTAAAACAATAGAAATTTGTTCTGTCTCCATCCTGGAGACCAGACGTCTGAGATCCGGGGTCCCAGGGCCGAGATCCCTCCAGAGGCCCCAGGGGAGGGTCCTTCCTGCCTCTCCCAGCTCCTGGGGCTCCAGGCGTCCCCGGGCTGGTGGCCGCCTCCCTCCCGTCTCTGCCTCCATCTCCACGTGGCTTCCCCTCTGTGTCTGTCTCCACTTCTGTCTCTTACAAGGACCCTGTCCTTGGACTTCGGGCCCCCTGACCCAGGACGACCGCATCTCAGATCCTTCACGTCACCCCATCTGCAGACACCCTGTTTCCCAATAAAGTCTCATTCCCAGGTTCCAAGGGTCAGGACCTATGTGTTTAGGGGGCCACCATTCAGCTGCCCCTGTGGCCTCGTTTCTGCAGGGCCAGCTGGGGAGGCGGCTGGCTCAGGAAGGGACAGCAGGTGGGGGCTGGAGGGACGAGGGGGAGGGGGCAGCAGGGCCGGGCACCTCCAGAAGGTCGCGTGTAGGGGAAGCAGTCAGGGTCCCCTGAGGGGGGATAGAAAGAGGAACCAGCCCCTAGTGGGGTTTGTCCCTTTGTCACCGACACAAACTCTGTGTCAGAAGTGGGGGGGGCGGGGCCGCGGGGCATAAGAATAGGTGTCCGCACATTTATTTTCTATGCATGTTACACTCACTGGGTGGTTGCCCCCACCGCCAGCCTACTAGATGAGTTTACTTCCAAATATAAAAATGAAAGCTAGCCCGGCCCGTGTGGCTCGGCAGCTGAGCGTCGACTTATGAACCAGGAGGTCACGGTTCGATTCCCGGTCAGGGCACAGGCCCGGGCTGTGCTCTCGATCCCCAGTAGGGGGCGAGCAGGAGGCAGCCGATCCATGACTCTCTCTCTCATCACTGACGTTTCTCTCTCTCTCTCCCTCTCCCTTCGTTTCTCGGAAATCAATCAATAAAATATTTTTTTAAAAAGACAAAAAAAAAAAAAGAAAGAAAGAAAGGTCAGCGTTGAAAATCCCCACTTGCCACAGGACAGAACCAAAATCAGCCACGAGCCGCGAAAGAGCAGACTGGGCTCGGGTTCAGATCCTGGGGACTCTCCCGGTTTAGCGCTGAAAGTCCCATCTCCTGGAAAATCCCTGGTCCCCAGAAACCCGGGCAGCTGGTGGCCGCAGCTGACAACCGTCTAGCTTGGGTGCGTCCAGGCGAATGTCACCGGGAGGCCAGACTCGGACACAGAACCTGGGGATGGGTCCTCGTGTCACAGTCGTTGTGGGCCCACGGGGAGGGAGCTGAGCTCTGAGCGGAGACTCAGAGGGCGCTGGCCAGGGGACGGACCCCAGACACACAAGTCACCTTCTCCTGGTTACGAGATGTCACCAAGAGCTTCCTGGGAACTTGGCTTGGCCTGAAAATTCCCAGCTGCTCCTGAACCTAAAAAGTCCCCACCCGCATTGGCTTCTGTCCCTCCTGCCTCCCTTTGTGTTGTGCGTGATTTCACGGGGCCACCGGGCTCCCGGGAACATGTCCCATCGCTGGGGCTGCCCCTGAGCAGAAAACCCACTTCTGTGTGGGCAGCGCCCTATTGTCTCTGTGCACAGCCGTCCGAAAAGTGACTCAGGAATCCACAGATTCCTCTTTTCCTTGCCAAGGGCAAAGGGCTTCATTTTGGGTGTTGTTGTTTTTTAAATTTATCTATATGATCTCCAGGACTTGGTCACGGTCCTGAACCGAAACTCTGTCCCCATGAAACCGAAACTCCCCCCTTTTCCCTCCCCAGCCCCCGCCGGGGCCAGGAATCAAACCCGCAACCCCAGGTTCGTGTCCTTGACCAGGAATCGAACTTGGGACCCCTCGGTGCTCATGGCCCCGGTGCTCTAACCACTGAGCCACTCCGGCCGGGGCTCTACACTCTTCTGAAGCCATTTGCCCCTAAAGTTAAAAAAAAAAAAAAAAAAAAAGAGACAGAGAGAAGGCTGAAGTTTTATATTTTGCTTTGCATGGATGTTAGCAAAGCTTTTTGTTGTTAGTTTTGTTACAATGTTTAAAAAAAATTTGGGTTAATATGTAGTTTAATAATTCGTTACAGTATCCATAATAAATTATGTGATAATATTGGTTACACTGTGAGTCTTTGTTATACTGTTGCGATTGATTGTTATACAATGTTTCTTCCTAATTTTATTTTATTTATTTTTCCCTAATTGCAGAATGAGCAGTGTGTTAGTGTGGCAGGCCTGCCACAGGTTGCGGGCGGCTTCAACCACAGACAATCGCCTCCCGGTCCTGGAGGCTGGACGTCCGAGATCCAGGCGTGGGCAGGGCTGGTTCCTCGGGGTCCTGGGGGTTAGGGCTTCAACACGGTAAAGCTCAGCCCGTGCGAAGGGAAATCTTAGCAAATATATAACAGTCCAGCTGCTTCCCTGATAATAGAGAGCATTTGAATGACAATCTAATCAGTTTTTCAATACTTCATCTGAACATAAATATTTTTTAAAAAATAAATTTAGTTCTGGCTGGTATGGCTCAGTGATTAGAGCATGGGCCACACACTGGGGGGTCTTGGGTTCGATTCCAGCTCAAGGGCATGTACCTGGGTTGCAGATGCTATTCCTGGCCCCGGTCGGGCAGGTGTGGGAGGCGACCAATGCATGTGTCTCTCTCACATGGATGTTTTTCTCTCTCCCTCCCTTCCCTCTCTCTAAAAATCAATGGAAAAAATATCCTCCTGTGAGGATTAACAAATAATAAAAATATAATAATAATAATTAATAAGATAGTCATCGAAAGCCATGCTTAAAACTTCATTACATGGTCTCATCCTAAACTCACCCTCAGGAAATGATTCCTGCATATACTGAGGTGACACTTAATTTCTTTTAATTTCTTAATAACGTGTTGGTTTTTTGTTTTTTTTAAAAAAATGTATTTTAAAAAACTTATGTAAAACCGGCTCCAGTGACCTTCTGTGCCCCCAGGGGCCCATCTGGAAAAAGAGGAACCTCTCCCATCCATTGTGGCTCTGGGTTTCACAACCTTTGTGCGTTTAATTAAACCTGCAGATGACAGGGTGCCGTTAGAAGCGGCCCCATAGGGTCCCTGGAGGGTTGGGGACTGTGTCATCGGAGTGTGTCCGTTTGGGGGACGGGCCAGAGGATCCCCAGGAGGGCAGGGAGCTGGATCTTGGCTCCGTTCCTGTCTGCAGCTTCCCCTGAAGGGTCTGTCTCCTCTGTGCCACAGTGAGGGTCCCCGCCGTCCGGCTCAGACCAGCTTCACCGGGTCAGCTCACTCAGGACCCCAACTGTAAGTCACTCATGAGATGGGGGGGGCAGGGAGGACAGTGTGCCCGGGGGGGCAAGGCACACCCAGGGGTGAGGGAAGTCTCTTTGTTTTAAAGATGCTGTTTAATTGGGGCAGGGTGCAGCTCAGCTCAGTTCAACGCCTTGTGCTATTTTAACCCGGGCCCCCCAAAGTCCTGCAAGGGTGTTTGTGGGACACGCGGAGAGAACACGGGGTCTGCAAGGGACTCCTCAGATGCGAGTGGGGGTGCCGGCGATGGTGGAGGCTGCTGTGGGAAAAAACAAAAACATTCTTACACATCTCGAGATGTTGAACCAGGAAATAGCATGAGTTAAGAAACTGGTCTAAGATCCATATCTGGAGACGGGCGGAGTGGGGTGTGGGGTGCCTCATGCACGTGGCTGTGGTGGAATCGTCGCGTGTTGCCCAGACAGGAAGTGTGGGTTTTGTGGGTGCCTCCTCTGGAATTCTGTCTGCCCACTCGGGGCACCCCTGCTCCTAGTGGGTGAGTCGTAACACTTTTGCTGGCAAGCAATGGACACTTGACTCACGCTGGCGTGGAAACTGTCCAATCGGATAATTAGGAATCTCGGTGCAGCTTCAGGCATGGCTTGATCCAGGAGCTGAAGTGGTTGTCGGCTCCCCTTCTCTGTCTCTTGCTCTCTAGTTTAGCTCCGTGTTTCTCTGTCTCCTGTAGCTTCAGGCTTTAGTGTCTTTTGAGGTAGGGTCACTTGTTCTGTGTGGAGGGAAAGAGGGATCCAGGCATCCCCTGGCCCCCTATCTTCTCAGAAAAAGAGAAAATAGATACTTTTTTCTCAGCACCCCCGAGTCACAGCTCCTGAAGTTTCTGTTGGGCTCTGCTAGGGTCCGAGGACCACCCCTTGGATCAATCCCTGTGGACAGATAGGGGGAGCACTGTGACTGGTCAAGCATGGGTCACACGCCTACTCCTGTGTGATTGACAGTCCTGTGGACCACACAGCTTGAAGGGGGAGGATCCAGGAGAGGGAGGAGTGCTGGGCACAGAAGGGGGGATGAACCCCAAAACACAGCCGTCTTCTTTCTGTTCATTCATGCATGCATTCGCTCATCCATTCACTCTGCACCTATGGACGTCATCCTGGGTGTCATGCATCCATCCATCCCCCCATCCATCCATCCATCCATCCATCCATCCATCCATCCATCCATTCATCCACCCATTCACTCTGCACCTATGGAAGTCATCTTGGGTGTCATCCACTCATCCATCCATCCATCCATCCATCCATCCATCCATCCATCCATCCATCCACTCTACATATATGGATGTTATCCTGGGTGTCATCCATCCATCCATCCATCCATCCATCCATCCATCCATCCATCCATCCATCCATCCATCCCCATCCACCCATCCATCCATCCATCCATTCATCCATCCATCCATCCATCCATCCATCCATCCATCCATCCATTCACTCTACATATATGGATGTTATCCTGGGTGTCATCCTTCGATCCATCCATCCATCCATCCATCCATCCACCCATTCACTCTGCACCTATGGATGTCATCCTGGATGTCATCCACCCATTCATTCATTCATTCATTCATTCATTCATTCATTCATTCACTCTACATCTATGGATGTCATCCTGGGTGTCATCCATCCATCCATCCATCCATCCATCCATCCATCCATCCATCCATCCATCCATCCATCCATCCACTCTGCATCTATAGAAGTCATCCTGGGTGTCATCCATCCATCCACCCATTCATTCATTCGTTCACTCTACATCTATGGAAGTCATCTTGGGTGTCATCCATCCATTCATTCATGCATTCATCCATTCACTCTGCATCTATGGATGTCATCCTGGGTGTCATCCATCCATCCATCCATCCATCCATCCATCCATCCATCCATCCATCCACCCATCCACTCTGCATATATAGACGTCATCCTGGGTGTCATTCATGCATTCTCTCTGCACTTATGGACATCACCCTGGGTGTCATGCACTCATCCATTCATTCATTCGCTCACTCCACACTTACTCAAAAAGTATTGTGTTTCTTTTATCAAGACCATCCTGTGTGTCCAGCTCTAACCTCAGGACGGCAGTGACCCATGCCTGGCCTGAAGGGAAGGGTCCTCACCAGCAATCCTGGTGCAATGCTGTGTGTACATGCACACTTTCTTGGAGAGGTCTGGCATGAACGCTGTCCTGGCAGGAAACGGGAAGGGGAAGGGTGGCCATGCATTCCCAAGGACCACACAGGCGCAGGGGGGTGAGGGGATTGTTGGGCAGGAAAACAGGAGGCGTCTGGGAGTCGGTTGCACTGGTGTGGGCATTCAGCCAGGTGGACAACAGTTTAGAGGGAGGGGACCAGCACACTTTCCTTGCCTGACACCAAGCTGGGACAATTGCCCAGATTTTGACTCATGGCCACTCACTGCTTCCCTCCTGGGTAGAATGTATCTGGGAGCCTCGCCAGGCCACTCCACTTCCACAGGTCACGACCCAGGCAGGCCCAGGGGTCCCTGGGGGGCTCTGCTGTCCAGCCCCAGATAGCCCGTGGGAATCTTGCTGAGACCTTCTGTCTCTTTTCTCCATTTCTTTTGAGTTGTCCTCACAGCCACATCTTACACGTCTTCTTATCAAGGTGGATGACCTCAAGTGAGGACAGTTTTGCATTTTAGGGAAACCAGCCCTGGCCGGTGTTACTCAGTGGTTAGAGCATCAGGCTGGGCACTGAAGGGTTGCTGGTTCAATTCCCAGTCAAGGACACGTACCTGGGTTGCAGGTTCGATCCAGGGCTCCTGTTGGGGTGCATGCAGGAGGCAACCAGTTGATGTGTCGTGTTCACATTGACGTCTCTCTCTCTCTCTCCCTCTCCCTCCCTCCCTTCCACTATCTCTAAGAATCAATAAGAAAAGAAATATCCTCCTGTGAAGATTAACAACAACAAACAACAAAAAGCTCGGGGCTTGAGTTCAAGAACCCTGGGGTGCCTCAGTTTCCCCATTTGTCAGGAGTATCTTCCCAGGACAGTCCTAGTCTAAAACATGTACACACATTGACAGTGACACAGGTGCAAGGAGGGGAGAGGTGCAGTCCAAGGGCTCGAGGAACTCTTGGCCCGAGGTGTCCACGTCCCGTCCAGGGTCCCGATGCCAGGAAGAGAGCCTGTGGCCTTAGGAAATAAGGGAGCAAGAACAATATGAGCCCCCGGGGACCTCGGGTCCGTCAACACTGGCTTCCTGGATGGGAGCGTGATGTCATCTGTGAGGATGTTGAGGACGGCGGGGATGGAAGATCCACCCCTTCCTCCTGACCCGAGTCCTGCCTGAGATTCAATGGGCCACGGTGGCCACAGACCAGACGATGTGGGCAGCCACCTCTAGTGACCTGAGGGACACGGACAAGGCCGAGACTAAGGGGTGGAAACTGCAGAACGTGCAGCCGCCAGGGAGTCAGGAGTGCATGGGCAAAGGGGCCGACGAAGACTCAGAGAACTAAAGCAGAAATGTTTTTACGTTTCTCCTTGCAATTTGAGGCATTAAAAATAATAATAATAATAATAAGGTATAGTTTCTGCACAACATACAATCAACCTTGCAAAGTGTATAATTCACTGGTATTTAGCATATTCACCATGTTGTGCAACCAATATCTCTGCCTGGTTCCAGAACATTTTAATCCCCACCACCAAGGAGCCCTGTCCCTGTTAAGTCATCACCCCTCCCTCCCATCTCCCTCTCTCAGCCCCTGACAACCACTAATCCACTTTCTGTCTGTGGATTTTCCTGTTCTGGATGTTTCTTATACATAGAAAAAGACACTGTGTGGCCTTTTGTGTCCAGCTTCTTTCACTGAACACCCCGTGTTCAAGGTCCATCCATGTTGCAGCCTGTGGCAGAGCTTCACTCTTTTTCATGGCTGTGTAATATTCCATCGAATGGATGGACCCCATGCTGTTTATCCAGCCACCCATCAACAGACACTTGGGTTGCTTCCAATTTGGAAATGGTGACTAATTCTACCGTGAACTCAGGTGTACGTGTTTCTGCATGGATGTATGTTTTCATTTCTCTTGGGCTCTACTGAGGAGCGGAATTGCTGGGCCGCATAACAACTGTGTGTTCCATTGAGGAACCGCTGCATGGTTTCCATGGGGCAATTTGCAAAGAGAGAAGAGTTGAAGAGGATGGGGATGACCCTGGTCCTTGCTCGGAGAGTGCAGCAAGGCCTTTTGCTTCACCTGACCCCATGACTTCCTACCCCAGAGGGTTCGGCCTCACCTAGGTCCAACCTGACTTTTCTGTAAGTGATGGCAATCAATGTATTAATGACTTTCTCCTGTGACAGGCCACACAAAGTGTGCTGATAATGCCATTTAAGCCCTCACATAGTCTTTTGAGTGATTATTTCCTACATTTTGTGTTAAAAGTATGTCCCCCCAGAATATCTTGTCCACCCAGAACATCAGAGTGGGTTCTTATTTGGAAAGAGGGTCTTTGCAGATGGGATGAAGTTGAGGATCTGAGATGAGGTCATCCTGAGTCAGAGTGGCCCTACATCCAATCACAGGGTCCTTGTAAGAGACAGAAGAGGCCCAGCCGGCATGGTTCACTAGTTGAGCATCGACCCATGAACCAGGAGGTCACCAGTTCAATTCCCGGTCAGGGCAGATGGCCAGGTTTCAGGCTCAATCCCCAGTGGGAGCATGTAGGAGGCAGCCGATCCATGACCCTCCCTCATCACTGATGTTTCTCTTTCTCTTCTTCTCCCTTCCCCTCTCTGACATCAATAAAAACATGTTTTTGTTGTTGTTTTTAAAGAGAGAGACAGAAGGGGAGACACAGACACAGAGGAGAAGCCACATGGAGACAGAGGCAGAGATGGGAAAGTCTAGAGAAAGGATAAGATTAGATTGATAGGTAAAAGTGATAGATGATGATAGATAGACAGATGATAGGTAGATGGATAGATGATAGGTAGATGACAGATGGATACATGAGTAGATGGATGGAAAAGTTAACCACATTTGCCCCAAATGCTTCTCCCTTGATGGTCTCATTTTAACCCACAATTTATCATCTTAAAGAAAGGTCTCACTTATCCATTAAACCTTCCCCTCGAAGCAACCAGCCCTACCGACACCTTGATTTTGGACATGTGGCCCTCAGGACTGTGAGGGAATAAATATCCATTGTTTAAAGCCCCCAACTTGTGATAATTTGTTCAAGGTGGAAACTGGGCTCACAGCAGGAGGCTCCTGTGTAAAGCCCCCCAGTTCTCCATGGACAGACTTGAGACTTGAACCCCGGTCTTGATAACCCTGCAGTCCAGGCTGGTCCCCACCAAGCCATTGTGCCTCTGTGGGGCAGGTGATCTGTTTCACACGGAAAATACAGGGGACTGGATCTGTTTAGGCGATTTTCCATTGCCCCCCACTCCCAAGCCACTGCCCTCAGTTTTCCTTCCATTCTGCACGCCCCCTACTGGAGACGGAGCCCACAACCCGGGCATGTGCCCTGACCGGGAATCAAACCTGGATCTTAGGTCGATGCTCAACTATTGAGTCAACCCGGCCAGGCCAGGCCAGGTCTTTCTTAGATAAGATGATAAATTGTGCGTCGAAATGAGACAGTTGATGAGGAAACATTTGTGGCAAACGTGCTTATCTTTTCCACTCATCTGTCTACACTTACGTATCTATCATCTATCCACCCATCCTGTATTTATCTACGTATCTATCTCTCTTTCTGTTTCTCTCTCTGTCTCTCTCTCCCTTTCTCACCCTTTCTCTTTCCCCCTCTGTCTCTCTATCTCTCCCCCGCCCCTCCACACCAATCTATTAAGCAAATCTCTCCAACGTTTGAACACTGTTGGCCTTTGTTCCACCCTCCCCCCGGTACAAGTGTTTAAACCCCACACAATGTGCTCCTTGCAAAGTCCATTTCCTGGCAGGCCCAGGTCCGAAGGGTTTGCTTTATTTTTTGCACAGCGTGGCTGACATTGATGAATGCATCCAGGTAGAGCGGCTTCCTGCCTTCACCCGCGGAGGCTGGTATTGCAGCTGCACTTCAGGCTCCAGTGCCGGCTGGAATCTGTGTGTGTGTGTCGGGGGTGCGGGGCAGGTGGCACTCAGACACAGAAAACAGCCACCGTGTTGCAGGCAGGAAGCCAGGGCTCCTTGCTTTCCGCAGGATCTGGGCTCTGGCTGGTTAGGAAGCCCTTTGGGCTGTGCCCTGCACCCCGCAACAAAGAGAAGGCAAGGGCGCAGAACCGGGCTGCAATCAAACCGTAGTCACCCGAGAACGCACAAACGGCATGCGAGTCACATGTCCTTTGCCACCTGCTTTGGTTGTGCAACCCAGAGGAACCTAAACGAGGGGACGGCCTGTATGCGTTTGTGCTCGACGGGGTGACACCTGGCCCTGTGATCTGAGAGTTCTGCCGAGAACCCAGACGGGCCCATCTTCCTCCGTGTCCCCTGTCACCTGTCACCCGCCAGCTGCCCTGCTCGCGTCTGCTCTGTGTTTACTTTGAAATCGTTGGGACCGCAGCATTCGCTCAGACACCAGACGGCAGTCCCTAGGAGCCTCGTATCTGTCGAGATAGGAAACGTCGAGGGTGAGAGGCGTGCAGGTGTACTGGGCGCCCAGCTGCGCTTGAGAGTGAGATGACAGCCTCGGCCAGTGTGGCTCAGTGGTTAGAGTGTCGGCCCAAGCACCGAAGGGTCTCAGGTTTCGTTTCCCTGTCAAGGGCATGGACTTGGGTTGCAGGTTCGATCCCGGCCCTGGTCGGGGCGTGTGCGGGAGGCAACCAACTTCTCACATTCATGTTCCTCTGTCTCTCTCCCTCCCTCCTTGCTCACACTCTCTCTAAAAATCAATGGAAAAAAACATCCTTGAGTGAGAATGAACAAAACAAAAAAAACACCAAAATATTGATAAATGCGGTCTGAGGAGGGGGAAATTGGGGGGGGGGTAACAACTATCGAGTGGAGGACCGGTTTTTCGGGTGATGCAAAAGCTGTGGGATTGCATTACGGCGATGGTTGCACCTTGGTGACAAAATTCAAAACCACTCGGTTGTACACTTTGAACGCGGGAACTGTATGGTATGTAAATTACACCTCAATGAAGCTGTTGAAACAGAGTGATGAGAGATGGTGGGGAGATACCAGTCCCCCTCCATGGGTGAGAAACAGGCCGGACTGACTCTGTGGCCCACATGAGTGTAAGAAGCAACTTCCCGTATCTTGCCACCTCCTCTGAGCCCCTATCTGTGGCCGGTCACCTGCTCGGGCAGCCCGGGGCCCCTGCCTTTTGCAAGAGCCACCTCCGCATTCGCCCAGCTCCAGGCGGCCACCCAGAGCAGCCGTTTTTCGCTCGTTTCATAAAATTTCCATCCTGCCGCCTGGGCCTCCTCCAGGTCTAGACCACAAGTGCAGTTGTCTGTTAAGGTGATCTCTATATTAATCACCTGTGCCCCTCAGCGGACAGGGCCTGGACACCACGAAGCCACCGGTGGGTGCTCGGTCACATGGGGGGTCTCTGCCGGATTGCAGATGACACAGATGGAAACACAGGGCCAGCCCTGGCCAGTGTTGCTCAGTGGTTGGAGCGTGGGCCTGGGCACCAAAAAGTCTCAGGTTTGATTCCTGGTCAAGGGCATGTACCTTGGTTTCAGGTTTGATCTCCAGCCCCGGTCAGGGCGCATGAGGGAGGCAAACCATTCAATGTGTCTCTCTCACATCAGTGTTTCTCCCCCACCCCTCCTTTTCACTCTCTCTAAAAAAAAAAAAAAAAAAAAAAAATCAGTGGAAAAAATATCCTTAGGTGAGAATTAACAACAACAACAAAAGAAAATATCAGGCCACGGACTCGAGGTTACTCATGCAGGTGCTGTGTCCGAGCCTTGCTTTGACCCTACAATAAGATGGTCCCTCCAACTGTGCTGGACTTCAGTGCCTTGGAGGGAGGCAGGGCAGGGATCATGTCTCAGGGACTTGCAACATGCCCCAAACCCTAATGAGCAGCCCCCAATGGGAGCTCTGGGATTGGGGTCCCAGGCATAGCTGGGGTGTCTGGGTGACAACCAGGCCTTGAGGACGGGAGAAGGTGGGAAGTGAGGTGCAGGGTGCCAGTGTAAGGGACCTCCTGGGACTGCATCGCCCCCGTGGGGTACCAGACGGAAGAGGAAACCAGGCTCCTACCAACGCCAGAGAAACTATGTTGCAACTGGAGACAGAGTCCCTTGCAGGATGAGCCCCTTGGTAACCTTGTAACTTTGCAACTGTTGCACTTCAGGGGCTTCCTCGTGGACACAATGTTGCAGCCACTGCCCTGTGCCTCTCAGCATGCTCCCTCCGTTCCAACCAGAAGTAAGGAAGGAATTGGCCAGGGAAGGACCAAGTGTGCCATCACCGGGTTGTGGGCAGTTATAGGGACAGTCCCTGGTAGAGATGATGACATGCCTGCTTCTTGGGAGAAGGCGGAGGAAGGGGAACAGGGGAGGAAGCCGGAGCTGCCTGCCTCCCTGCCCCCAGGGGACCCTTCTCCTCCGTCTGTGGGTTCATCGCAGAGCAGACCAGCCTCCTTGTCACGGGGACCCCTTCTGCACCCCTCTCATTTCTGTACCCTTTGCCTTTCAGGTTGTCCCCGAGCTCTGGCCGGGGGGCCCCTTCCCCAAAGATGGACATAAACATGACGCGTCCCGACAACGCCACCATCCTGATGCTGAAAAACCCGGCCATCGCGGTGGTCCTGCCGGTGGTGTACTCCTTCGTGGTGCTGGTCAGCATCCCGGGCAACTTCTTCTCGTTGTGGGTGCTGTGCCGCCACATCGGGCCCAAGTCCCCGTCGGTCATCTTCATGATCAACCTGAGCCTCACCGACCTGGCGCTGGCCTGCGTCCTGCCTTTCCAGATCTATTACCACTGCAACCGCAACCACTGGGTGTTCGGGACGCACCTGTGCACCGTGGTCACCCTGGTCTTCTACGCCAACATGTACTCGTCCATCCTGACCATGACCTGCATCAGCGTGGACCGCTTCCTGGGCGTGGTGTATCCACTGGCCTCCGCGCGCTGGAGGCGCCGGCGCTACGCGGTGGCCACGTGCGCGGGCACCTGGCTGCTGCTGCTGGTGGCCCTGTCGCCCCTGGCGCGCACCGACCTCACCTACGCCGTGGAGGAGCTGGGCATCGTCACCTGCTTCGACGTGCTCAAGTCCACCATGCTGCCCAGCGTGGCCATGTGGGCCATCTTCCTCTTTACGCTCTTTATCGTCCTGTTCCTGGTGCCCTTCGTGGTCACCGTGGCCTGCTACACGGCCACCATCCTCAGGCTCCTGCGCACCCCGGATTCGCACGGCCAGGGCCAGAGGCGCCGCGCGGTGAGCCTGGCGGTCGTGGTCCTCCTCGCCTTCGTCACCTGTTTCGCGCCCAACAACTTCGTGCTCCTGGCGCACATGGTCAGCCGCCTCTTTCTGGGCACCAGCTATTACCACGTCTACAAGCTCACGCTCTGCCTCAGCTGCCTCAACAACTGCCTGGATCCCTTCGTGTACTATTTCGCATCCCGCGAGTTCCAGCTCCGCCTCCGCGGCTACTTGCGCACCGGGACCCCTCCACCCAGCGCCCTGGGCGCGCGCCGGGAAAGCGTCTTCTCCGGCCGGACGCTCTTGGCGCCATCGGTGTCCAGCTGCCACGGCGATATGCTGGAGGCGGCCGCGCGGCCCTTCCTCCAAAGGCAGGAGAGCGTGTTCTGAGCCTGGCAACCTGGGGAGGGCAGAGGGGGGGACACCTGGCCAGGGGAAGACGGGACTATGAGCTTTGTCTTTCCTGACGCTCCTGCCACCATCTGAAGCCACGGGGAAGGCTCCCCAGGCTGCCACAGGGGGCTGGCCAGACTCCCCGCACCCAAGCACCACTGCTGGCCCACGGACGCAGCAAGGGGACAGACAGACAGGGCGGTTTTTTTGGGAAGATGGTGGGGGCGTGCCAGGGAGATGTGTTCCTGCTGCCTGGGGATTGAGACCCAGCCTGTCCCCTCCTGAGGGCGAGCAAGGGCGTGGCCAGTCCAGGTGTGTCCCTGTGGGGCCCTGACCCTCTGGGTCAGCCACCTGACTCATTTCTGGTCTGGGACGCCCAGGGGACACGCTGCTCTCCCAGGGCCTCATGTACATTTCAACGTGGGCACAGCCAGGCTACCACACACAGGCCCCTTGGGTCCCAAAGCCCTGGAAGTTCAGGCCCCTTCGTGTCACCTGATCCCACAGGAGCCAACCCCAGGGGGCCTTCCAAGTCCTGCGTCACTCTGGGCTCAAGTTCTACTTAAAAGTCCCAGGCAGGCATGAAGGATTTGCAGGAGGTGAGGCTCAGGCCCCCATCGACGGCTGAGGGTCTCCGAGTGGACTGTGTGAGGGGCACTGAGCGTCCACAGCTTGGGTGTGACCCCGCCAACTGAGATGCTTCGGGTGCAGATGGACTCGAGGGCTCCTTCTGCCCATTTGGGGGCTGCTGCTCCCAGGCCGACGGCTCTGGCCATGGCAAGAAGTCCCAGGTGCCAGGAGGCTCCTCTCCAGGAGCGCGCACCCAGGCCAGCCCACCGGATCCTTTGGGGAGCATGCACCTGACCCCACAAGCCCACAGGAGTGTCCTCAGCCCAGTGCAGCCCCGCGAGGCCCGCCGGCCTCAGTTCAGCTCGGGGCTTCCTGCCTGCACCGGGACCATCCACCTGAACCAGCCGCGAAACGCGGGCTCCTCCAGGAAGGCGAGAAACCCACACCCAGGGTGTGCAGAGCTCCGGCGCCCAGTTTGCAGAAACAGACGGTCCGCCCTAGAGTCTGCACAGCGGGAGCTCGGAGGCGCCACCTGGTGGCGGGATGTCTGTAGGGCAGGCAGCCTCCCCGCCCAGAGTCCAGGGTGCTGGTGGACCTCTGAGCCTGCTCCCCGCCAGGTACAAAACAGGCACAACTGGACCGGGGTGAAGAGTGTCACCCCCAAATCCATGCCCACCAAGGACCTCAGAATGGAGTCTAGTCTATTCCATTTAGAACCTCAGAATGTCACCAAATTAGGAAACAGGGTCTTTGCAGGTGGGGTGAAGTGAAGGCTCTGAGATGAGCTCAACCTGGATCAGGGGGGCCTGATATCCAAGGACAGGGTCCTTCTAAGAGACAGAAGCGGAGACACAGACACAGAGGAGAAGCCACGTGGAGACGGAGGCAGAGACGGGAGGGAGGCGGCCACCAGCTCGGGGACGCCTGGAGCCCCAGGAACTGGAAGAGGCAAGGACCCTCTCCTGGAACCTCCGGACGGAGCACGGCCCTGGGACCCCTGGATCTCAGACGTCTGGTCTCCAGGACGGGGGGGGGACAATGAATTTCTGTGGTTTTAAGCCCCCAGTTTGTGATCATTTCTTACGGCCGTGTCAAGACGCTGAGATTTGTTTAAGCAACTCTGGAATTCTGTCGCCAGGACAGGGACAGATATAAAGCATGGGCCCCAGGGTGGGGGACTGAAGGTGCACCCTGCCCCGTGCTGGCCCCCTGCTTCCTGGGACCCAACCCCCTGGGCAGGGCCAGGAGGCCACACCTGTGTCAGGTGAGGGCTTTTGGATAGATGAGCTGAACATCCTCGGTGTAATGTCCACGGAGCCCATGGGCTGCTCTGAGGACTGAGGGGTCCCGGTGGGAGGGAGATCTCATGTTTTCTTTCTACCTGCTACCTGTGGACTGTAAACTGTGGAGTCTGGTACCTGCCCTGTGAAGGCTCCAGACCCCCTATCCATGTCTGGTGTTAGAATCCAACCCACATTCCCACCTTGGCCATCTGCCCGTGTATGTCCTTTAGGGTAAAAGGCATGTGCAGGTGGAGAGCTTACCCTTGGGACCTGAGAGGTGACCTTGAGGTCCCTTTAATGCCCTGCTCCCCAGGCCATGGATGCACAGGACTGTCGCTCACAGAGTTGCATCCGGGATGTCCGCACAGGGGATAGTGTCTGAGCCCATGGATCCTGGATTGTTTGCAGGGAGCTGACAGTCACATTCCAGCTTTTGCATGACATCCTGAGCCTCGCCTGAAACAGGACTTCGGGGGGGCGGGGGGGAACTGAACAAAGGCCGAGACCCAAATTCTCCACGAGGTGTGACATCCTGCCTGTCCCAAAGCCCAACCCTAGAAAGCAACATCAAACTCAGCGACATCCCCACCCCCCGGGGTCAGAAACGCCGAGCCTGCAAGACTCCAATGCTGACACCCACGTTCGTTCATCATCGGGGCGTGAGACTCACACATCAGGTGCCAAAAAAAAAAAAAAAAGTGTGAAAACCTCAAAGCATCCCACAGCTAGCTCTGGGCCACCTAGGATAGGCTGACAGGCAGCATTCAGGGGTCATCTGCCTGAGTTATAATGTCCCCCAATGGGACCCCAGGTTCCCGGGCCCTTGGGTTCCACAGGGATGTGAACAGACAGAGTCCAGAGTTTTGTCACATTGTTAGTATTTGTGTGTGTGTGTGTTTTGTGTTTTTTTTTTTTTAATATCTTTATTGATTTCATAGAGAGGAAGGGAGAGGGAGAGAGAGAGAGAGAAATATCAATGATGAGAGACAGTCATTGATCGCCTGCCTCCCACAGGCCTCCAACTGGGAATGGAACCCGCAACCTGGGCATGTGCCCTGACCGGGAATCAAACCGGAGACCCTTGGGTGCTCGAGCCGACGCTCCAGCCACTGAGTCACGCTGGCCAGAGCCCGATATGACTATTTTTATTTGGTTGTGGAGCCTGTTAGCCAGTGAGGGCTGCCGACGCCCCATCAGCACTGCGCAGGGGGACCCCGACACCACTGAAGTCACTCAGGGGTCCACCGGGTCTCTGGCGTTCCCAGGAGTTTCCATCAGGAGGCTCCAGCCTCTGGGGACAGTCACCTTGTCACACCGTCCGGGTGTGACTGCTAACCTGAGACCCTGGCCTGCATTCAGCATGTTCGTAATGTGGCTTGCGTGTGTTTCCCCAGAACCGTACTCAAGCTGTTCGCCTTATCAGCAGCCAGGAAAACCGGAAGGCATATTGACGCTCTCGTAGCCCAAGCTGGGGTGGGGACAGCGGGGTAGGGACAGAGGGAGCCCTGGGAGAAGCAGGACCCCGGGTGACTGACATCTGGATTTCTCCCAGCACACAGGGTGAGCGTCTCTCTCTCTCTGTGACTCCTGAGACACCTCATGTTGGAATCTGTCCCCCACACCCCCGCACGTCCAAAGAGAAGACCTTCCATCCACAGCAGAATCAGGGCCCCCCGCATTCTGAATCGGCGGTGGGGGCGGGACACACGGACGGCTGGTGGGGTGCCGGTGACATTGAGGATTGTCGGATGGGATGCTGGTGCTGTGTCTTTATTGGGGAAAAACCCCCACAAAAACATCTATTAAAGCTGTGCTTGCAAATATCCGGGAGTGGAATGAGGTGATGTTTAACGTCTGCTTTTAAATCGAGAGCAAATGCGTGCATGTGCAGGTTCTATCTCCAATCAGGGTGCATCTAGAATATAATATAAATATCTATCTATCTATTATCTATCTATCTATCATCTATCTATCTATCTATCTATCTATCTATCTATCTATCTATCATCTATCTATCTATCATCTATCTATCTATCATCTGTCATCTATCCATACAGGCACACACTCCTGTGCACACACATATGTATATACACATATGCGTGCACATGCGTGTACACACACACACATGTTTCGGGGACTTGAAAGAAAAACCCTCAGCCCTGGCTCAGTGGTTAGAGAATCATCCCAGTACATCAAGGTTGCAGGTTCTATCTCCAATCAGGGAGCATCTAGAATATAATATAAATATCTATCTATTATCTATCATCTATCAATCTATCTATCTATCTCTCTATCATCTATCTATCTATCAATCATCATCTATCTATCATCTATCTATTTATCATCTATCCATATCTATCTATCTATCATCTATCTATCTATCTATCTATCTATCTATCTATCTATCTATCTATCTATCATCATCTATCTATCTATCTATCTATCATCTATCATCTATCTATCTATCTATCTATCTATCTATCTATCTATCATCTATCTATCTATCTATCTATCTATCATCATCTATCTATCTATCTATCTATCTATCATCATCTATCTATCTATCTATCTATCTATCTATCTATCATCTATCATCTATCTATCATCTATCTATCATCTATCTATCTATCTATCTATCATCTATCTATCTATCTATCTATCTATCTATCTATCTATCTATCTATCAATCATCTATCTATCTATCTATCATCATCTATCATCTACCTACCTATTGATCTGTCATTTATCTATCACCATCTATCAATCATCTCTCTATACCTCTAAAGGTACTTCTCCACTGGAAGTAATCCTCTCCCCGGGGAACACCTGGCAATGTCTGGAGACATTTGTCCTTGCCACAGTTTGGAGGGAAGGCGCTGCCTTCTAGAAGCCAGGGCTGCAGCCAAACATCCTGCAAATCACAGGGCAGCACCCCCGCCTGCCCCCCCAAGAATGATGGGGGGGCCCAGAGGTCACCAGTGCTGGTTCTGCCCATCTATCTACCTATCATGGGTCCATCAATCGACCTATAGATATACTTCCTTCTATCTCCGTGCCCGACACCGCGCCCTCAGGGACCCCCAACTCCGTGCCCTCAGGGACCCCCCAACTCTGCGTCCTCAGGGAAGCCCCCCATTTTTGCGCCCCCCCGCGCCCTCAGGGACCCCCATCTCCACGCCCCCACGCATGGCTCACAAGGAACCCCGCGATGTGGAGGTTCTGGGGGACCTACCCCCCACCCTTCCACCCCTTCGGCCGCCTGCGCGCAGCTACTGTCCAAGGCGTCGCTGCGCGGGCGGGGCTGGGCCGGGGGCGGGGCCTCCTGGGGGCGGGGCCTGGTCAGGGCTGGGGGCGTGGTTCCGGACCGAGTGGGCGGGGCCTCCGCAGAGGCTGTGCCCGGCAGACCCCGGAGCGGAGCTTTGTTAGGGGCGGGGCTCCGGTGGTGCGCGAGGGCACGTTAGGGGCGGGGCTACGTAGGGGCGGGGGAGTGGGCGGGGCCTGCTCATAGGCGGTGAGAGACAGGCCTGGAGGCGGAGCTTTGTTAGGGGCGGGGCTCCTGTGGTGCGCGAGGGCACGTTAGAGGCGGGGCTACGTAGGGCGTGGTGGGCGGGGCCTTGGTTGCTGGCCTCTGATGGGCAGAGACCGTTGGGCAGTGGGCGGGGCCTGCTCAAAGGCGTTGAGAGACAGGCCTGGAGGCGGAGCTTTGTTAGGGGCGGGGCTCCGGTGGTGCGCGAGGGCACGTTAGGGGTGGGGCTACGTAGGGTCCGGGTGGGGCGGGGCCTTGCTTGCTGGCCTCTGATAGGCAGAGACCGTTGGGCGTGGGCGGGGCCTGCTCAAAGGGGGTGAGAGAAAGGCCTGGAGGCGGAGCTTATTGGGGGCGTGGCTCCGCGGCCCTGGGCGTGGTCAGGGCGGGGCTCCGCGGGCGCGGTGCGGGCGGTGCTTGGTTTGCGAGCCTCCGGTGGGCGGGGTCGGTTGAAAAGCGGTGCGTTGCGGGCTCGGAGCTGCGTTCGGGGCCTGGGCGGGGGCTGAGCGCGGTGTCCGGGGCTCGGGAGCCCGGAGCAGGTCGCGCTGCGCGCAGGGCCGGGCTCGGGGCGCGATGGTTCTGTACCCGGTGATCCGGAAGCTGCAGCACAAGCGCGTGGTGCTGGCCAGCGCCTCCCCGCGCCGCCAGGAGATCCTCAGCAGGGCGGTGAGCGGCGGGCACCCGCCTGGGTGGGGTGGCGGTCGGGGCCTGGTGTCCCCAGGGCCGGTGACCAGAAGGGAGGTCAGGATCTCTGGCTCAGGCCTAGTGACCGGGGAGCCTAGTGACCAGGGTACCCAGGGACCCTGGAGCCTGGTGATGGGAATGAGGGGCTGGGGTCTCTGGCCTGGGGGTTGGGGGCTGGGCTTAGCAGGTTGGGGTCTAGTGACAAGGTATGAGGTCCAGGGGTCTTCAGGCTGTAGTGACCTGTGACTGGGGCCAGATCCTAGCCATCGGGGTCCAGGTCTATAGGCTGGGGGTGGGGCAGGAGGGTGCATGACCTCAGGCCAGGTCTAGTGGTCCAGGGTCCTAATACCTGCTTGCCTGGGGTGTACAGGGCTGCAGGCCCAGCCAGGTTCTGTGTGTCCCAGCTCCCTCTGTCCTGCAGCTGGTGGGGGAGGGTGGGAAGGGACAGAGCCAGGTACAAGGTGCACAGGGTGCTCTTATAGGGTTGCCAAGGGGATGGGCAGTTTGCCCCCTGGGGTCAAAGCCCCCATTGCCGGCTTTGGTGGGTCAGTTTCCATGACCAGCCTCCTGCAGGGGAATGTCTTGTTAGGGGGCAAAGCCAAAAAAGCTGTATTTCCCCCTCACACATCCCCCTCCCCCCCATTTCTTGTGGGAAGTATGTTTTCAGTTGCTTCACCCCTGGAGGGGTGAGTCACCCAGCTTTAGGGGCTGACTGGCAGCCCTTTCACCCTTCTGACCTGTGTGCCCAGCACCTCAATCAATATCACACCCTGGCCTTTGTGTGGTTGACGTGGGCAGAGTCTCCCCTCCAGGTCCAGCAGCCCCTGCCAGCCCAGGAGTTGGCTCTAGATGAAACTTCAGGCATCGGGAAAGAGGGACCGTGCATGGGAAAGGCCCCATTTTACCGTAAACCTTCCCTGTTCTCTGTCCCACCCACGTCCTTGCGTTCCTCAAACCCTCCACACGACGTCTTCTCTGTTTGCAGGGTCTCAGGTTCGAGGTGGTTCCTTCCAGGTTTAAAGAAAAGCTCGATAAAGGCTCTTTCGCCACCCCGTACGCCTATGCCATGGAGACGGCCAAGCAGAAGGCCCTGGATGTGGCCCGGAGGATGCACCAGGCAAGGGCTCTGCTTCTGCCACCTCAGGGTCTCTGGCTGTTGCGGGGGAGGGACGGCGGGCTCAGGTCTTAAATAGACGTGTTATAATAAATGCCCTTTTGTACTGGCCGGTGTGGCTCGGTTGGGTCTCGTCCAGTGAACCAAAAGTTCTCTAATTCGATTCCAGGTCAGGGCACGTGCCCAGTGTTGCAGGCTGGATCCCCAGTGGGGGGTGTGCAGGAGTCAGCCTATTGATGTTTCTCTCTCATCAATGTTTCTCTCTCTTTCTTCTTCTCCCTACCTCTCTCTAAAATCAATAAAAACATATTTAAATAAAATGAAATTTAAAAAATAAATGCCTTTTACAGTGTGCAGTTAATGCAGCTTATTTATTGCTGAGTGTTGCCATGGAGTAAACAATTATACTCCTGTAACATATATGTGATAGAGCTTATCTGTTACTTTGCTAGTTTGTAATGTACTGTTATAATTAATATAACAATATCATATACAATAAAGAATTAATATAGCTTATCTATTACTTTACTACTATATAATACTATCATAATTAACAGTATCATTTATGATAAAGAATTAAAGGTTTTCTATTACTTTTTTACTATATAATATGCTATTGTAATTAATATAACAGTATCATAGACAATAAAGAATTAATATAGCTTACCTATTACTTTGTTACTATATAATATACTATCATGATTAACAGTATCATTTATGATAAAGAATTAATATAGCTTGTCTATTTTTTACTATATAATACGCTATTGTAATTAATATAACTGTATCATTTACAATATGTAGCTTATCTATTACCATGTGTTACTTTGTAACATACTATTGTAATTAATAGTATCATTTCTATAATATAGATTATGAATTAGATTGTTACTATGTAATATACCATTGTAATTAATACAACAGTATCATTTACAGTAAAGAATGTAGCTTATCTATTACCACCTGTTACTTTATAACATGCTACTGTAATTAATAGTATCATTTATATAATATAGATTATGAATTAGTTTGTTACTGTGTAATATGCCATTAGAATTAATATAACAGTATTGTTATGTAGAATTAGTGTAACTTATCTATTACTATGTGTTACTATGCAATATCCTATTATAATTAATATAACAGTGTCATATAGAATTAATGCAATTTAATACTATGTATTCCTCTGCAGTATCCCATGATAATTACTAATAGTGTCCTTCACAATATAGAATTAATGTAGCTTATCACTATGTGTTATAATAATATTTTGTTGCAATTAATGTAATAAATGCATTGTAGTTAATGCTATACGTACTGGTATAAGTGAATGAATATTGATGAGTTGATTTGGAGCAGTGGAAGGTTAGTATTTAAGTGTAGCCCAAGTTCAAGGTGGTGTACAGATTTGGGGTGAGCATTCAGGGTCCCACTCCTGTCCTTGCTCAGCACGAGAGCACACACAGGTGTTGCTCTACAAAGTATGTCTAGCTTCCCACCCAGGAGGCTGTTCCCCGTGCGTCAAAACGCAGGTGTATATCAAAACGCAGACATGCATCGTTTCTAAACCTGGGTTTGGATCTCTTGCAGAAAGACCTACGGGCCCCTGACATCGTCATCGGAGCCGACACTATCGTGGTGAGTCAGATTCTTGGCCTCTGCACCCGAGGTACGTGCCTGAGACCGGGAATCGAACCTGGGACCCTTTGATCGGCTGGCCGACGCTCTAACCACTGAACAACACTGGGCCAGGGGAACATGCTCAATTTTATAGTTGCTTTTGTTTCTGGGTTTTAAAAATGTTCCCAGCCCGGCCGGCTCAGCAACTGAGCATTGTCCTGTGTACCAAGAGGTCACTGGTTCCATTCCCGGTCAATGCACATGCTCAGGTTTCAGTTTTGATCCCCTGTAGGGGGCGTGCAGGAGACAACTGATCAATGACTCTCATCATTGAAGTTTCTAAATCTCTCTCCCTCTCCTTTCCTCTCTCAGAAATCAATAAAGACATATTTAAAAAGAATTTTTTTAATGTTCCCATTGTGAGGATTATCTTCACGGTAACAGTCCAGGCCTTGCCCCCACTCTCCTCCCCTAGTCCCTCACCACCCAGCTCACCAATGCAGGAGAAAAACCCACCGACTCACCCACTAACCTATGCCACCGTCTTCCGGACTCCCTTATTCCCTCCCTGTCCTCGCCCTGGGGTGACCAAACTCTAGGGTTCCATACTAGCTCATGGGGTCCTAGATAGAGTGTCTGCTTTAAGTGGATTGGCCCAGGAAAGGAGAGAGAGAGAGAGAAACATCAATGATGAGAGAAAGTCATTGATCGACTGCCTTCTGCACGCCCCCTACCAGGGATTAAGCCTGCAACCTGGGCATGTGCCCTGACTGGGAATCAAACTGGTGACCTCTTGGTTCACGGGTCGACGCTCAACCACTGAGCCACGTCGGCCAGGCAGGCCCATTTCTAAGCCCTCAGCTTTTGTATAAATTCATTCTCATAACTGATCTGCCTGGGCAGGTGCCTGGAGCGTCTTGGGTTCCCCCTCATTCAGGAAAAAGGGACATTGTCCTAAATCAGACCACACGTAACCTCCCAGATGATCAGATCACAGCCCCCTAACTAGGCGGGTCATGATGGGTTGTCAGGCTGCAGGCTTATAACTTCCTTTCTGAAGAGTTTACCCGCCTTTAGCAAGCAAGCCCCATCCGTTGTTTCTGTGCACCTTGGTTAACACACCTTTGAAATGTGTCCTCAGGCCCCTGGAGGGGTAACCATCCTGAAGGCAGCAGGTGACTCCTTTAACCTATAACCCGATCCCTACCTGGCTTCCCCCCTTAATTCCAAATGCATAAAAGAAACTACAAAATTGTCCTTGGGGGCTGAAAGGGGGGGGGCATTTGAGATTTTGCTCCCCGGCATGTCATCAGCTTGGCTCAAACGGACTTATAAAAATTCTCTACAGCCCTGGCCGGCGCGGCTCGGTGGTTAGAACGTCGGCCGGCGCACGGAGGGGTCACGGGGTCGATTCCCCGTCAAGGGTGCGCACCTGGCTTGTAGGTTCAACCCCCCCGGGGCGTGTGCGAGAGGCGACCCATCGGAGCATCTGTCTCACATCCATGTTTCTCTCTGTCTCTCTCTCTTTCTCTCTCCCCCTCTCTCCCTTCCGTCCTTTCACTCTCTAAAAATCAGTCGACGGCAGGTCTGTTTTGGGGGAGATGAGAATATTCTGGAAGAAGAGAGAGATGATAAAAGTACTAAATGCCACTGGATCATTTAAAAATGCCGAATTAAAAAATAAATAAAAATAAATAAATAAATAAAAATGCCCAATTTTACTTTATGCGAATCTCCCCTCGAATTTTAAAAGCGTGAAAAAGTGGGCCGGTCAGCCTTTAGAGGTCTGGCCCTCAGGTGGACAAACCCACCTCTCTCCGGTTTCTCTTATAGACGGTTGGAAGGCTGATCCTGGAGAAGCCGGTGGACAAGCAGGACGCGTACACCATGCTGTCCAGGTGGGTGCCGCATGGACCGAGTCCCCGGGGACCAGCTGCCCCCCCTCCGTCAGATAGAGCCCAGGATGGGGGGCAGGGGCTCAGGTCCTCGTGGACGGACCCAGCGCCTTGAACTTAGCTGTATTAATTTCCCCCACGTGGAGCACAAGCCGGGGTCCATGAGCTTCATCTCTGGCCCCTCCATATACTTTTCGGCTGGTGTCCCCCCCATGGCCGCCCCGCTCTGACCAGCTTTCCCACAGCCCAGCAGGGAGCCAGGGCCTGGGTCTCCCTTGGGTCGCAGGATAGCAGACAGACCCTCAGGAAGAGCCAGCTGAGGGCTGCCCCTTCCGAGTCCTCTGTACGTGGCCCCCTGCTCCTGTCTGGGTCCATGTGCTCCCCGGTGACCCGGACATTGGGTCCTGTAAGCAACACCCTATGGCTGTCCCTCCCACGCTGAGACCGATGA
Organism: Miniopterus schreibersii; assembly: GCF_964146895.1. Taxonomy (NCBI): domain Eukaryota; kingdom Metazoa; phylum Chordata; class Mammalia; order Chiroptera; family Miniopteridae; genus Miniopterus; species Miniopterus schreibersii. The sequence goes on along the minus strand of NC_138120.1, from coordinate 559,229 downwards.
CCCCACGCCTGCATCTCTCTTATTGTTGCTGTTAATCGTCACCCAAGGATATTTTTTTCCATTGCTTTTGCAGAGAGAGTGGAAGGGAGAGAGAGAGAGACATTGATTGGTTCCTCCGACTGGGCCCTGGGATCGAACCTGCAACCCAGGCATGTGCCCTTGACCAGGAATTGAACCCGGGACCCTTCCGCTAACCAGTGAGCCCAACTGGCCAGGGCTGCACCTGTCTCTCTTGATGGGTTTTCTTGGAGACGGGGTATCTGGGGCAAGGAGGGAGAAAGCCACCACGTGGACTGGAAGTGAGGACCTGAGCCCTAGGGCGCAGGGCCGCCCCGTTCCTGTGTCTCCCTCGGCTCCGGCCTGAGACACATCCTGTGCACGGTTGTGTCTTGCAGGCTGAATGGGAAAGAACACAGCGTGTTCACCGGAGTCACCATCATCCACTGCTCCAGCCAAGGTACCACGGCCGGCACCCCCCCTTCCACGGGGTCAGGGCGGGACCCGGGGGGATCTCAGTGATCAGGGCCCATGGGGGCAGCTCGGGCGTCACCCCCACAACAGCCCTTCCCTCCCATCCTGCCTGGGAAAGTCTGGGCGATGTGGATGTCGGGGGCATTACCTCTGAGAGCCACGTGCCACGTCCACGTGGCGGGCACGTGGCAGGTACCACTTATAAAGGCCCGTCTGCGACAAGCCTCTGAGACGCTTCCTTTGACATCGTTGGGTCTGGAAGGTGGGGGGGTGTGGGCCCTCATGGGTGTGTATAACTTATGCCACGGTGGCAGAAAGTTCTTAAAAAATGCACAGAAGGCCGTGGCCGGTGTGGCTCAGTGGTTAGAGCGCCAGCCTGCGCGCTGAAGAGTCTCAGGTTCGATTCCTGGTCAAGGGCACGTACCTGGGTTGCAGTTTCAATCTCCGGGCCCATTCGGGGCTCATGCAGGAGGCAGCCGATCACTGACTCTCATCGTGGATGTTTCTCTCTCTCTCCCTCTCCCTTCCTCTCTCTGAAATCAATAGTAATAAAAAAAACAAACCCAAACATATTTTAAAAAATTAATTGAACCTATCCCCCCCCCCCATGAATGATTTATATCTGAATTGCACGCACGGTTGGGGCAGAGCCTCCCCCAAACGGGGCGACACAGACTCTGGGATGTGGAGGTGACCCGCGTCCTCCCTGGGGGCCTCTGTCCTTGCAGACGGCCAGCTGGACATGGAGGTCTCCGAATTCTACGAGGAGACGCTGGTGAAGTTCTCGCAGCTGTCCGAGGAGCTCCTGTGGGAATACATCCACAGCGGGGAGCCCATGTGAGTGTCCCCCGTGTCCCACCCACCTGAGCCATGGCCCGGCTTGGGGGGGTGACAGGCACCGAGTCACAGCACCCCTGGGTGCCCGGCTGAGGCTCTGTATGTCACTCCCAGTAGCTCCAACCCGCTTTCTGTCACAGGGCGCCGGCCACATGGAGGCCACCACAGCCCAGGAGGGTCCTGCCTTGTCATGGGCCCGAATCTGGGGGACAGAGCGGGGCAGGGGCCAGGGTCAAACAGCCCTGGACGCTGGGTCAGAGTGCAGGAGGGGCCTTCGAGGGCACCTCTTCCTCCGTAGAAAGGCCTCAGCCACCCTGGCTGGTGCTGCTCAGTGGCTACAGCATCCACCTGCACACCGAAGGGCCTCCGGTTCGATTCCCGGTCAAGGGCATGCACCCAGGTTGCAGATTCGCTCCCCAGCCCCAGTCGGGGGACACGGGGGAGGCAACCAGTTGGTGTGTCTCTCACACAGATGTGTCTCCCTCTCCCTGTCCCTTCCCCCCCCTTCCTCTCTCTCTCTGAAAAGCAATGGAAAAAAATATGCTCAAGTGAGAATTAAAAATAAAATAAAAGGTCTCAGCAGAGAAGAAGACCTGGGCCCAAGACCCCCTTAAAGAGGCCTCTGAGCCCCTGGCCAGTTTGGCGCAGTGGTTAGAGCGTTGGCCAGCGGACTGCAGGGTCCCGGGTTCAATTCCAGCCAAGGGCAGGTAACTCTGTGACAGGAGGCCCCGCGGCTGGAGGGCTGGAGGGTTGGAGGGTTAGAGACAGCTTGCTGGGCTCGGTCAACCATCCCCCTTTTAAAAATACATATATCTTTATTGATTTTATGGAGAGGAAAGGAGAGGGAGAGAGAGAGAAACATCAATGATGAGAGTCATGGATCGGCTGCCTCCTGCACGCCCCCGACTGGGGACTGAGCCCCAAACCCAGGCCTGTGCCCTGACCGGGAATCGAACCTCAATCTCCTGGATCCCAGGTCATTTCTCAACCGCTGAGCCACGCCAGCCAGGCTCAACTGTCTCCTCTGATCTTCCACCTTCTTTCCTGTTTTTTTTTTTTCTCTCTCTCACAACCCCCCCCTCAGGGACAAAGCCGGAGGCTACGGTATCCAGGCGCTGGGCGGGATGCTGGTGGAATACGTCCACGGAGATTTCCTCAACGTCGTCGGCTTCCCCCTGAACCACTTTTGCAAGAAGCTGGCTGAGCTGTACCACCCTCCACACCCCGAGGCCCTGCAGCGGGCCAGGCAGGGCTCCGTCCCTGCCGTGGACACGATTGGGAGCCTGGGAGACCTGAGCGATGCGGAGGGCCACGGCCCAGGTGGGGCGCAGGCGGGCGGGGCACAGCTACCCAAGGACTGGCCACAGGCTCGCAGCTCAGAGGGCGCAGATCCTAAGAGGATGGTGAAGAGCCTGCCCCCCACAGCCCTTCTGGAATTGACAGAAGGTTTCAAAGCATCCAAGGTACGTCCACGAGAGTCCTGGGGCGGCCGTGACAAATGACGACAAACTGGGGGCTTAAACATCAGACGTTTATCTCCTCTCCATCCTGGAGACCAGGCGTCTGAGATCCAGGGGTCCCAGGGCCAGGCTCCCTCCAGAGGCTCCAGGGAGGGTCCTTCCTGCCTCTTCCAGCTCCTGGGGCTCCAGGCGTCCCCGGGCTGGTGGCCGCCTCCCTCCCGTCTCTGCCTCTGTCTCCACGTGGCTTCTCCTCTGTGTCTGTGCCTCCTCTTCTGTCTCTTACAAGGACTCTGCCCTTGGGCGTAGGGCACCCCCTGACCCAGGACAACTGCATCTCAGATCCTTCCCTTCATCCCATCTGCAAAGAACCTATTTCCAAATAAGGTCCCGTTTGCAGGTTCTGAGGGTCAGCCTGTCTTTTGGGGGCTGATTATCTGCCATTACTAAAAGGCTCAAGACAGACAGGGAGCCCGGCAGGTGTGGCTCAGCGGTTGAGCATTAACCTGTGATCCAGGAGACTGTGGTTCGATTCCCCATCAGCGCCTATGCCGGGGTTACAGCCTCGATCCCCAGTAGGGGGCGAGCAGGAGGCAGCTGATCAATGACTCTCTCATCAATGATGTTTCTATTTCTTTCTCTTCCTCTCTCTGAAATCAATAAAAACATATTAATAATTTTTTAAAAAGACATAGAGGGACTTATGGGACCAGCAGAGGGCGGAGTCGCGGGCCCAGGTTTTCTGAGGGAATGAAAGGTACTTGGTAAGTCGCATACTAAGTCTGATTGTACCTGTGTTTCATGGACAGGCTCTGTTCACAGCTTGCAAGATGAAAGTGTTTGATTTATTACGAGACGAAGGCCCCCTGAGCGCTGTGGATATTGCTGGGAAAATTGACGCCTCTGAGTGCGGAACCAGACGGCTGCTGGACATCTGTGTGGCCCTGGAGTTGCTGGAGAAGACACAGAGAGGTGAGGGGACTTGCAGGTGTTTTGTTGAGAATCTCAGCAGGCGGAAGGAGGTCACTGAGTGAGGGTGACATCCGAGCCAAGGCAGGGAGGACCTGATCGGCTGACCCTCTGCCCTTGGAAGCGTGACTGTTCCTCAGAGGGTAAGACACAGGGGACAGATGGAAGAAAGGAAACAGGTGTGTGTGTGTGTGTGTGTGTGTGTGTGTGTGTGTGTGTGTGTGTTTGCACGTGTGTATTAGCAGAATGGCTTCTTATGGGCTCTGGTCTCATGGGGTCTGTATTAGGGTTCTCCAGAGATACAGAATTAATAGGACATTTATATGGATGCACAACATAGACATTTGTTTATTTAGATAGACAGATGAGATGGACAAGTGAGTAGATCATAGATAGGTGGGTGGATAGATACTGATAACAGACAGAGATGATAGATACATAGATAGTTAAATAAACAGATAAATGGTAGGTGATGGAAGATATCAATAGATGGATGGAGAGATAGATAAGTAAGCAGATGGATGCATGGATGAAAGAATGGATGGATGGACAGATGGATGGATGGAAGGATAGTTGAAGGTGTGGATAGATGGATGAAGAGATGGATAGATAGGTAGGTAAAAACGGGTGGATGGATAGGTAGATGGGAGGTGACAGATGAGATAAATGGATGGATGGATGGATGGATGGATGGATGGATGGATGGATGGATAGATGAATGGATAGATGGTTGGATGGATGGATGGATGGATGGATGGATGGATGGATGGATGGATGGATGGATGGATAGTTGGTTGGTTGGATGGATGGATGGATGGATGGATGGATGGATGGATGATTGGATGGTTGGATGGATGATTGGATGGATGGGTGGATGCATGGATGGATGGATGATTGGGTGGATAGTTGGATGGATGGATGGATGGATGGATGGATGGATGGATGGATAGTTGGTTGGTTGGATGGATGGATGGATGGATGGATGGATGGATGGATGGATGGATAGTTGGTTAGTTGGATGGATGGATGGATGGATGGATGGATGGATGGATGGATGATTGGATGGATGTATGGATGAATGGATGATTGGATGGTTGGATGAATGATTGGATGGATGGATGGATGGATGGATGGATGGATGGATGGATGGATGGATGGTTGGATGGATGATTGGATGGATAGTTGGTTGGATGGATGGATAGTTGGTTGGATGGATGGATGGATGGATGGATGGATGGATGGATGGATGATGTGTTTGTTGAATGGAACACAACTCTTGAGCATGGTCTCCAAGCAGGGGTATTGTAGATGTTCCCTGAGAAAGTTGAAAGAGCAGGGGGGCTCCCAGGACCATAGAGGCAGCTTGGTTTCTGTTATATGAGGAGAGCGGGGTACTGGTAGTGGAGGTCCCAAAATCTGCCCTTCACACCAGAGGCAGTCAAATGTAGCCTCATGATTCGGAGCATAGAAAGCAGACCTTCCTCTGAGCCACATCATTTAAATCTTCTCCTCCACCAAAAACAATGACTGAACTCAGAGAAGGCTCCAAGCTGCAGACCATTAATCACTGGCCCCCGGACCTGCCTTCTGAGTCATTCTGGCCAATATCGCACCTGAGCCCTGTCAGCAGTCCCTCCCCTTCTGCATGGGGCACGGCTGCTCTTCAGAAGAGCCCTGGTCTCAAGAGTAAGATCATCTCGTCGTTGAAATGAACACCGAGCTGTTCCCTCCATCTGATGACTGGCGTTGGGTGGGGTCCTCTGTTGACACACACAGGTCTCAGTGTCCGTCACCTCAATCCTCAAGATTGATTATATGCCTTGGCTTCTGTAGGTGGGAGTGTCCTGGGAGGGATCGGGGGCGGGTGCAGGGACAGTCTGCCTGGATGTCAGGTGTGCGGAGAGAGGATGGGCCCCTTAGGCGTCAGGCCTCTCCAGAGAATCACAACCGGTGGGGCATAGACTACATCTGTTGGAAAGAATTGACTATGTAATTATGGGGCCTTTGTGGGACTGGCTCATCTGAAGCTTGTAGGCTGCAAACTTTATTTTTTATTCTTTATTTTTTTTGTTAATCTTCACCTGAGTATATTTTTTCTATTGATTTTTAGAGAGAGTGAAAGGGAGGGAGGGAGGGAGAGAGAGACATTGATGTGAGAGACACATGCATTGGTTGCCTCCCACACACGCCCCAACCGCGGCCAGGGATCGAACCTGCAACCCGGGTGTGTGCCCTTGACCGGTAATTAAACCCGTGACCCTTTGGTGTGCGGGCCGATGCTCTAACCACTGAGCCACGCTGGCCAGGGCAGGCGGACAGTGTTTGCGCTCACCTCTCCATGAAGCTCGGTCGCGGCTCCCTGGGGCCGGGTGAGCTGAGTGTGGGCGTCGCCACCAGGACCTCCCCTGTCTTTTCAGGTTACAGTAACTCGGAGGCGGCCAGCCTGTACCTGCTGTCGGACTGCGAGTACTCCCTCCACGGCTTTATCATGTACGAGAACGACCGCGCCTGGAAACTCTTCACCCACCTGGAGTCGGCCATCCGGGAGGGGACCAACCAGCACCCCAGGGTCCTGGGGAAGACGGTGGACGACCTGTTTCCGGTAGCCCAGCTGAGGACGTTTCTTTCCCCAGGATGGCCAGTGGGGGGGGACGCCGGAAGCGGCATGGGGTGCTGGCTGATCCGCGTCCAGGTGTTTCAGGGAGTCCAGGGCCGGAGAAGAGAATTCCCCCAGGTCCAGTGGGTTGCACAGAACGAACCGTTTCTCTTCTGAGTAACGATGCTGAACAGGAGGAGCCCACAGTCTCCAAGCACCTCCTGCACCGTCTCTCCCCTGGTCCCGTCTGTGCAGAGAGACTCACGTGGGGTTGACATGCAAGACGGCTGTGTGTCCTGTGGGGCCCTATTGGGGTGTAGGCCTGGGTGTGCAGGGCCGTATGGGGGGGCTTCACGAGGGGCACAGCTGCTCCCCAGGTTTGCTGAGGGCAGAGCACACATGAGGCGCTCAGTCAGGTTCTGTGTGTGACATGAAAACGGGGGTGGCAGAGCGTGGGGCTTAAGTCATCTGGGGGGAGAGGGGCAGAGGCAGAGAGAGGCAGACAGACAGAGGGACAGAGACACACAGACAGAGACACAGAGAGGGACAGAGAGAGAGGGAGGGACACAGACAGACAGAGGGAGGCAGAGCATGAAAACAAAGGTGCTCTGAGCCCCCAGAGGTGCTGACGAGGTGGGGAGGCCCCGTCCCTCCATCCGGGCTGTGCCCCAGAGCCTCGCCTTCACCAACATGCTGCCCCGGGCCTCGGCGACACTCAGGTGTCTTACCGGGCAGATTTGGATGGAATTGCCCTCTACATGACCCCCAACCCCTGCAGCCTTTGCTGGACCCCTCCCTGCCTCGGTGCCCTCCCTAGAGCCCTGCTGAGCCTTGCCCCCACCCTTCCCCCCACCTGGGTGCAGGACCCCTGGGCGTCTGCAAGTCTGCTCAGACCCTGCTCTGGTTTAGGGCTCCCTCTACGAGAGCCAGGACAGTAAGCTGCAGTTTATGGGGGCCATGCACTGCATCGGCAAGCTGACCGCTCACCAGGTGGCCACGGCCTTTGACCTGTCTCGATTCACCTCTGCCTGCGACCTGGGCGGTATGTACACCCCACCAGGACTCAGGTGCCAACAGCACCGGTGCTTCTTTTCTTGTATTGAAGCGCGGGTGCCTGATCTGCTCACAAGACTTGCAAAACGGGTTTATGTCTTTGCAAAATCCCCAAGGACCCAGGCTTGGCCAGGGTGGGTGAGAGGACTTGGGCAGAAACTCCCAGCCGCCGGGAGGTCCTGAGGATGGCCCAGGACCTCTGGAGAGGTGATGGAGCCCTTCCTAGTGGCTACCGAGTCAGAGACAGAAACGGGGAGCCCTCTGTCCCCATCTCATGAGGTGTGACAATGTCCTACAATCCACCCCAGCCTGACCCAGTCCTTACACAGGATTCAGGAGAAACAGATGTCTGCCCACAGTGGGTAATGGGATCAGCATCCCAAGAGGTCTCCTGAGCTGCCACCTTGCATTTTCCCATCCTCTCTGCACCCCCTTCCTCCCGGTGGCCCAGAGTGGCTGCTGTGGCACCAGCCATTGAGACTGCATTCCCACAGCCGAAAGGAGAAGGGAAGGTTACAGTCCCCCACAGCCCTGCCCTAAGGATTTCCCCGTGAGACTGTGCCCACCACCCCTGCTCATCTGCTCACTTACTGGCTTGTGTGGTATTGACTTTGGAAGGCCCCAAGGCCCATGTTAGGCAGCAGCCACTTGCACCACCGGCTGGCTTTATCTCCCAGCGCTGGCCTCAACCCGTGTCCTAGAACATTGTTTGGTTTTGCCGAGGTCGAACTTTGGAGGCTCACTCAAGGATTCCCAAGGGCCAGGAGGGTCAGGTGATCAAGTCTGTGTTTGCATCCACCCTCCCCCACAGGCTGCACAGGTGTCCTCGCCCACGAGCTCGCCAGGGAGTACCCGGGTCTGAAGGTGACTGTGTTTGACCTCCCAGAAGTCATCAAGGATGTCACGTGTTTTCAAAGCGACGGACCACAGACACAGCAGGTCCGCTTCGTGCCAGGTGAGGGCTCCTGTGTTTCCACCCTTGCTCAGCACTTGGCTGACCTCTGACACTGAGCATGTCTCTGTGCATGTGCAGGTGTGTCTGTCTCTGTGTGTCTGCAGGTGTGTGTGCATGCTACTTGTGTCTCTATGTATGCGTGTAGTGTGTTCACCTCCGTCTGTACAGCCGTCCCTTGGTGTCCACATGGGATTGGTACCAGGACCCCCCTCCAGTACCAAAATCCTCAATCCTCATGTCCCTCATATAAAATAGCCTAGAGGTTGCATGTAACCTACGCATATCCTCCTGTAGACTCTATTTTATTTTTTAAAATATATTTTATTGACTTCAGAGAGAGGAAAGGAGACGGAGCGAGAGATAGAAACATCAGTGATGAGAGTCACTGATTGGCTGCCTCCTGCACGCCCCCTTCTGGCGATCGAGCCTGCAACCCGGGCGTGCGCTCTGACCCAGACTCTAACCGCCATCTCCTGGATTACAGGTCGATGCTCAACCACTGAGCCACTCTGGCTGGGCCCTCCTGTAGACTTTAAATCCTGTCTACATGACTTGTAACACCTGATAAAATGCGTCAACACTGTGTGAAGTTGTTACAATGTATCATTTCAGGAACCACAACAAGGAAACAATGGCATAGTAACAATATGACATTTGCTACAAAAGGGCAACAATGTAACTCTTTCAAATAGTTTTTCTCAGTGTTGGTTTTGTATGGCTGTAAAAACAAACTATGCAGAGTGGATGCCTTAAAACAACAGACATTCATCCTCTCTCCATCCTGGAGACCAGACGTCTGAGATCCAGGGGTCCCAGGGCCGAGCTCCCTCTGGAGGATCCAGGGAGGGTCCTTCCTGCCTCTTGCAGCTCCTGGGGCTCCAGGGGTCCGTGGAGCTGGTAGTTGCCTCCCTCCCGTCTCTGCCTCAGTCTCCATGTGGCTTCTCCTCTGTGTGTGTCTCCTCTTCTGTCTCTTACAAGGACCCCGTCCTTGGATGTTGGGCCCCCCTGACCCAGGACGACCTCATCTCAGGTCCTTCCCTTAATCACATCTACAAAGATCCTATTTCCAAATAAGGTTCTGTACACGTCTTTTGGGGGGACATACCCCACTACAAGTAAGCCCCCCTTCCATTTCAATTCAGAGGGTGGTGCCTCCCCATTTCTGTCAGGTTCTTGTATACCTAGCGGAATGATTATATTTTGTTTTTAAACCAGGTGACTTTTTCAAAGACAGCCTCCCAGCGGCCGACCTCTACATTCTTTCCAGAGTTCTCCACCACTGGCCAGAGGACAAGGTGCACAAGCTGCTGAGCCAGATCTCGGACAGCTGCAAACCAGGTGAGACTGTGTAGTTTCTTTTTTAAAAACATAAAAGGCATTTTTCTTCTTTCTTTCTTTTTTGTTAACCCTCACCTGAGGATATTTTTTCCATTTATTTTTAGAGGGAGGGAGGGAAACATCGATGTGAGAGAGAGAATCATCGATCGGTTGTCTCCTGCATGCTCTCTACTGGAGCTGGGGATGGAACCTGCAAACCAGGTACATGCCCCAGATGGAGAATCGAACCCTGGACCCTTCAGGGCTCGGGGCTGATGCTCTAACCACTGAACCATGCTGGCCAGGGCCATACAGCTCACAGACGGACTCCCCACGAATCATCGATCTCTCCTGTAGCTGGCAGGACTGGTGCTAACTCCTGGTGCTAACCTGAGCTCCAGGCAGCTGGGGCTCAGGTTCCCGTCACCTGCCCCCTGATGGGGTCATGGAGGCTCCTCCCTACAATCAGAATTCCTCACCTGTTTCCTACCCAGTGAATTCCCTCAGAGGAGCCCTGGTCTTTTACTCCGTCTCCCTCTCTGGTTCCCCAGCCTGACGGGGCACCGTCTGCAGCGTGTACCCCATAACTCTGACCTCCCATCCCCATCACAGCTGGCGTCCTCCGGGCTCCCCTTCCCTCTGTTCCTGGGCGGGACCCCAGCGGCTGCTCTTGTGCTCGCAGGTGACGGCCTCCTGGTGGCGGAAACGTTCCTAGACGAGAAGCGCTCGGAGCGGTGGGGCCTGATGGAGTCGCTGAACACGCTGGTGCAGGCGCTGGGCCAGGAGCGCAGCCTGGGCGAGTACCAGCGCCTGCTGCAGATGCACGGCTTTGAGGTGGTGGGGGCCGCGCGCCCCGGGAGCATCTTGGATGTGATCCTGGCCACTAGAACTGTGCCCTGAGGCTCACAGGGATGTTCTCCTGGGGGGGGCCACCATCCTGGAATGTGGACTTTGCGGTGCAACGTTTACTGGAGGGCTCGCTGTAACCGCCCAGATCAAAGGGCGTGGGGAGCACTGTTTCTCCGAGCCCTTTCGTGGGGCTGAAGACCCTGGGAAAGGACAGCGCCAGCCCAGGGGTCCCTCCCTCACAATGCCAGGCATCGACCTCTGCGGAGACCCCAGGTGTACCCGGGAGGGCGGCCACCTACCTGCCCAGTGAGTCTCCGCAGCAGGAGCCCCCTCCACCCTGCCCTCGCCACCAGCCTTGAGCATTTCCAGTGTCTGTCATTGTTTTTTAAAATATGTCTTTATTGATTTGAGAGAGAGGAAGGGAGAGAGAGATAGAAACATCCATGATGAGAGAGTCACTGATTGGCTGCCTCCTGCAGGCCCCCTACTGAGGATGGAGCCTGCAGCAACCCGGGCATGTGCCCTGACCCCCAATAGAACCTGGTTCATGGGTTGACGCTCAAGCACTGAGCCACACCAGCCGTGCTCCAGCCCCGATGATGTCATCTTTCAAGCCTGTTTTCAATGTCCCTGTGACGTCACAGCCGTCCCGGCTGGCAGGAGCCCAGCAGGAGCCCAGCAGGGGGCCAGCTCTCTGAGCAGATTCTGTCTCCCTCTCCCTGCAGGTCTTGGGGAGCAGGGCCCCTCTCTCCCAGCTGGTTAAACTGAGTCTTTAAGAAGCTCATACCTCAGGCAGGTGGAGGAGGTGGACTGGGTCAAGTTGCTTGTTTACCAAAAATGTTCCCCAACTCAGGTCTCTTCTGTGTGTCAGTAAATGTATCTGTTTTCTCTAAAGAGCCCGTGAGTGGAAACGAGAGAAATACCTATCCAACGCGGGAGGGAGATAAAAGGGAATGGAACATCCAAGATGTATTAAATGGAACGAGCCAATGTGGAGAGGTATTGTTGCATTTATCTTTAAAAAGTAAACATCGCATTTTTAATTTCATTACACGCAGATTTCTAGAAGGGAGCTTGAGGAATCTCTATCGATCGTTACCTCTCGCCCTGGCCGGTGTGGCTCAGTGGTGGGAAGCGTGGGCCCGAGCACAGAAGGATCTCAGATTCGATTCCTGGTCAAGGGCACGTACCTGAGTTGCAGGTTCGATCCCTGGCCCTGGTCGGGGTGAGTGCGGGAGGCAACCAATCGATGTCTCTCTCTGTCTCTGTCTCTCTAAAAATCAATGGAAAAAAAATTCTTGTGAGGATTAACCCCCCCAAAAAACGGGGGGAGGGGGTGGGGGACAGTGGGGTGAGGAGAACCCAGGTTTTTCACCTTTGATCTTATAGTTTTCTATACCAATTGGGTTTTTTAACCAAGAAAATCTAGTTCGTTTTATAATTTGAAACCAAAAGGCAGGCTTGTGGAATCACCTGATTTCTAAGACTCCTTCCAGCTCTAACACTGCGTGAAGCCCCTTCTGTACATTACCATCAATGTGGCTGATTCGATCGTGAAAAACACCAAATGTATCTCCACAGTGTAAAATTTAACAAGTCTCTTATTTGAAATTCAGTGAAGGCAGACTCGGGGGTGAAGCTTATTCTTAATGAATAGAAAGTAAAGTAGATTACCAAAAAAAAAAAAAAAAAAAGCAAGTGAGTTTATAACAAATTCTTATGTGTGTTAGGCAATAAGTATGACAGACTGTGCTATTCAGATATACAAGCTATTATTTGGAAAAATCCTGACTGTCAGGTGGGGAGGGACACCTTCAGAGAGGCCACCTGTGGGTGTCGCAGGCTTCGGAGCTAAAATCACCCGATTGTTAGGTACATAACTTACAGAAACATAATATTCTGTTTAAGAATGTATTTTATATAGTTTGTAAATTGTTTTACAAATAAAGGTCTATATACATATATGATTTATATACTATATAGGGTGCCCCCCAAAATGTATATACACACTTTGGATAATTATAAAGGCAATGTTTATTAAAATCAGTTTCATTTTCACAGTGGAGCTATCGGCTGTTAACGTGTGTATACATTTTTTGGGGACACCCTGTATATATAATTAGACACACCCACAAATATATAATTTTGGATGGATAACTGTGCCCTTAAACCTAGGACCCACCCATGGGAGACGCTCCGGGTTGGAGAGTAACAGTCGGTAACATTTGTGGGAGCTGGGTGAAGGCTCCGTGGCCTCCCGATACCACTTGTGTGTTGGAACTTGTCTTAGTAAGAAATGGAAATGGTGAGGAGAGGAAATATGATTCACCAACCTGTCTTTTTGTATATTACAAATACTATACAAAAACAGTTTTTCGGGGCGTCAGAGAATGGATACCAGTGTGGGTGCACACGGGTGTGTCTTTAAAGGGTTTTAATTCTTTAGGGATCAAACAGGAATTTCAAGGTTGGAGTCCGGTGCCTGACCTGACCCCCCCCCAGGTGCAGTCCATTCAGTCATTGGTTCATTCAGCAGGTGTCTGAGTGCTCAGTGCACAGGGGACTGTCTGCATTCGTCACTGGGTAAAACCTGCCGCGTGGGGGCGGGAGTGGGGAACAGGCTAGGACTTCAGACCATAAAGATATGACCTGAGTCTATATGGCCTCAGCCCTTCCCGGTCCCTTGCAGGGTCCTCACCACTCACCAGACCAGGTGACCTGAAGGCGGGGTCTGGCTCCCAGCACCTGCCCCCGCCCCCTATCTCCCATCCCACCTTGTCCTTCTGAGCCGTCACCTGAGACATGATGTTTTTTTTAAATTTGCCCTCCCCTCTTTTTAAATTTAATTTTTTGTTAAGCTTCATGCAAGGATATTTTTCCATTGATTTTTAGAGAGAGTGGAGGAAGGGAAGGAGGGAGGGGGGAGAGAGAGAGAGAAACACTGATGTGAGAGACATGCCGATTGCTTGCCTCCCGCACGTGCCCCAACTGGGGTCAGAAATCAAACCTGCAAGCCAGGTACGTGCCCTTGACCGGGAATCGAACCCGCAACCCTTCGGTGTGCAGGCTGAGCCACACCGACCAGCACCCCCACCCTATTTTTACGAGCGCATCCATTTTTCAGACCATCTTTCTGACACTCTGGGGATACAGATTTCACCGCAGCACCTGCTGGCCTCGCAGCCGCTTACCTACGACCCTGTGCAAGGTGTAATCACATCTTGGGACAGCGCTGAGGAATGGGGGACAGGTCTCATTTTCCCCACTGGGGTCTTAGAATTACCCCCTTGGAGGAGGTGCTCCCCTCACCCCCCGGCTCAGCATTGTCTCCCTTTCCGATCCAGGTGTTCAGTCTACCTGGGCCCTCCTTTCCCAAGTACATGTTCTGGGTGTCTGGTGTGCGAGGCTGCCTGAGACACTGCAGGGCAAAGGGGGGCTGTCCTGCCAGGGATGAACAGGTGGGTGTCTAAAACCCACAAAGCAACGCTTTCTACATTTCTGTGTTCTGAACCCAGTTACCAGGAAAGAAAAAGACAACCTACGTACCTTCCTTCCTTCCAGAAAGCATCAGCTGGGTGCCAGCCCCAGGTGTCCAGCGACCCTCAGGTGCTCAGAGCAGCCAGCAGCCTGCTGCTGATGGTGGTGGGGTGCCCCGGGCACTGGCCATCCAGGTGCCTGGGGAAGGGGGCTGGATGGATCATGCATAAGTTAACCCCCCACCAGACACGCAGAGAGAGGAACTTAATCCTCAATGAGCAGCTCCCTCTGGATGGCCCCTGCTGGCCCCTGGGGGAGTGATCACTGTCCCCAGAATCCCTCCTTGTCCCCGCTCCCCCCCCCCCCCAAGCCCAACAGGCTGGTCCAGTGAAAAAATGAAAGGCAGAGGGATGCTTTTCCCATCCAAGAGTGCAGAGACTCAGCCCGCTGGGCAAATTCCACCCCAGCCCAGAAGCCGTGACCTCCCTGTGTTCTCTACCCCAGAAGCCCACGGTGGGTGCAGGGGTGGGTGCAGGGGTGGGTGCAGGCTCTTGGGCTGCCCCCCCTCCCACCAAGGCACATTCCCCACCCCACGCCAGGTGAAGCCTTAGGAATGTGCGAGCACCTCCAAGGTCGAGCTCCCAGGGCCGCCCCTCTACCCTCCAAGTACCTTCGTCCCGCAGCCGAACCGGCTCCTGCAACCCGCAGCCTCAGGCCCCGCCTCCACCCTGCCTCTCACCGCAAGTCAGACGCGGGCAGGTTTTACAGGGACCCTGGGGACTCGGAGCCCCGAGGCCTGGGTGTGCAGGGCTTATCAGCATCCATCTATCATCCGTCGGGTGTCTGCGGTTTTTATGGGCTAAGTGAGGACACTAACAACATAAAAAGGAAGGAAATGAGGAAGGGGGAGGGAAGGAACAAAGAGAAAAGAAAGAAAGAAAAAAAAAACAAACCCTTGCTTGGGAGCCGCTACTAAGTAGCTGTTCTTGACCTTGGCGCTGATGTAAACCCCGGTCTGCAAATTCACCCGGGGACAACTGGCGACTCGTGTGCCACTTAGTTACCATTCAATAAAACGTTCAAACAAAGTTTCAAAACTAGTGGGTCCCGGGCTTCTCTTGGGGTGGGGGCGGGAGATGAGCAGGTGAGGGCGCAGGTCAATGGGCAGGTGAGCGCGATGGGCAGCAGGGCTCCTTCTGACCCTTTCAGCGGGGGAAGGAGAAGGTAAGGGACTGAGGGAAGAAGCCAGGTGGGGTGAAGCGGGGCACCTGAACCCCTCCCCCCGAGTCCCCTTTCCCCCAAGTCCCAGCGCAGAGCCGCAGGGGTCACGGGGTCAGGGCTCGGAAACCTTTCAAGGCCGGGCGGGGTCGTGCAGGCCACGGGGATGGACATGGCACAGGCCAGAATCTCCGGGGCAGGCGGTGAGCGTGCCCTGGAGACCCGGGCCGCGGGGCAGGTGTGGGGGGGCTCGGGGAGCCCTGGGCTCGGGGGTTTGCACAGCACGTGTCGGGGGGTTCTGGCTCTGAACCCCGCGATTGCACGGTTCTCCGGGACCCCAGGCTGGAAGGGGCCCCGGCTCGGATGTGCGCGACTCCCGGCCTCCCCGCTCCGCACGTGCTTCTCTCGGTTCCCGGCTCAACGTGACCTTCACAAGGTCACGGTGGCCTCCGAGCCCTCTCCGTACGCAGAGCGCGTGGGCGGGGCCCGGCTCGCGTAAGGCGCCGGGGCGCGGCGGGCAGACGCAGGCGACGCAGCCAATGGGAGCGGCGCGTGAGGAAGCGGGGCGGGGCACGTCGCGACTCCCGGAAACCCTCAGGGGCCCAGAGCGCTGGGAGGGGCGGGGCACCGGCGCGCGGCGCAGCCAATGGGAACGGGGCGCGGGGGCGCGGGGCGGGGCGTCGGCGCCTTAGCGGCTGCGCGCTGGCTTCTCCGTCCTTTCGGTCCCGGCGGCGGCGGCAGCAGCGCTGAGCCAGCGGCGCCCACACTCCGGCTCTCCGCGCCTCCACTCCGCTCTGCGCCCCCCGCTGCGCCACCATGACGGAACAGGCCATCTCTTTCGCCAAGGACTTCCTGGCCGGAGGCATCGCCGCCGCCATCTCCAAGACGGCCGTGGCCCCGATCGAGCGGGTCAAGCTGCTGCTGCAGGTGGGGAGCGGCCTGCGCATGCGCGGGCTCGGGCCGCAGGGGCTCGGGGTCGGGGGCAGCGGGCCAGCCCCGGCCGCGTGCACCGGGTCCCGCGGACGGGAGGGCGCCGGAAGTGCGGCGCAACACCGCTTTGTCCCTGCCGCAGACTTCCGGGGGCGCGTTCCGAGCGCGGGGGCGCATGCGCAGAGGCGGGGCCGCGGCGCGCACGCGTTCTCCGGGCCCTTCGGGTGGTCCGGACCGCTGCGGTGACCGGTCCCTATGGGTGGGCGCGGCCCTGCCGGTTCCCTTTGTTGTGCTTAGAATCCTTTCCACCCTTTTGTAGCCGCCTGTGCGGTTTTACACGGCAACAAAGTGCACTCTGTTGTGAAACTGTTGCAGATGTGCGCTACTTTGTGACATTGTTGCCGGCTGAGCTCTGGCAACGTTGTTGCCGCGACTGTCAAGTTGTTAGCTGTTAGGGCAGCTTAGCGGCCGCGTGCACGAGTTAGTTTTCTAAGGATACCTTCCGGTTGGGTTATTGCTGGTCATTTGGGGAAGGCCCTCGGGTGACCCCTGATAATTCCACTCTCCAGGTGCAACATGCCAGCAAGCAGATCGCAGCCGACAAGCAGTACAAGGGCATCATGGACTGCATCGTGCGCATCCCCAAGGAGCAGGGCATGCTCTCCTTCTGGAGGGGCAACATGGCCAACGTCATCCGCTACTTCCCCACGCAAGCCCTCAATTTCGCCTTCAAGGACAAGTACAAGCAAGTGTTCCTGGGGGGTGTGGACAAGCACACGCAGTTCTGGAGGTATTTTGCTGGCAACCTGGCTTCCGGGGGCGCCGCGGGAGCCACCTCCCTCTGCTTCGTCTACCCCCTGGATTTTGCCAGAACCCGTCTGGCAGCTGACGTGGGGAAGTCTGGCGCTGAGAGGGAGTTCAAGGGCCTGGGAGACTGCCTGGTGAAGATCTCCAAGTCAGATGGCATCCGCGGCCTGTACCAGGGCTTCAATGTCTCTGTGCAGGGCATCATCATCTACCGGGCCGCCTACTTTGGGGTGTATGACACAGCCAAAGGTGGGTGTGTTCTCTGCCAGGGCAGGTGCGACAAGGGTGCTTGGTAGAAGACTTGTGGTTTCAGTCCCAGGGTGGAATCTGAGACCCAGGTGTGGGAGGGGCTGATTCTTCCTGAGGCTTCTCGCCTTGTCTTGTAGATGGTTGTCTCCTCCCTGTGTCTTCTTACGGTCATTCCTCTTTGTGTGTCTGTCCTAATTCTTTTTTTTTGGTTTTTCTTTAAATCCTTACCTGAGGATATTTTTTCTATTGATTTTTAGAGAGAGTGGGGGGAGGGAAACATCGCGTGAGAGAGACACATCTATTGGTTGTCTGCCCCATGTGCCCAACCTGGGGCTGGGGATCAAACCCAAGAACCTTCAGTCCAAGGGCTGATACTCTAACCATTGAGCAGAACGGCCCAGGGCCTAATGTCTTCTTCTAAGGACACCAGTCCTATTGGGTCAGAGCCATTAAGACCCCGTTTGCAAATACAGTCCCATTTTGAGGCCCTGGGGTTTGGAGCTCCGTTGTGAATTTGGGAAGGATGCAGTTTAGTCCCTGAAGGTCAGGGCCCCGGCCTGCTCCCGCTGGCAGCTCTGCAAGGAAACAGCTTTGAATGTGTGATGTGCCCACTTCCAAGGCTCGTCCACCCCCTGGACTGGAGAGGCCACTCCCAAGCACTAAGCTGTCCTCTGCAACTGTCTCCTGTAGCTTACAGGTTGCTTCCCTCACCCCAGCTCCTGTAGCTGATGTTATCCTGATCTCTCAAAAACCACCTGGTCCTGGGAATGGCACAGGGTGTGTGGGGGGAGGTGGGGGGCAGGAGGAATGATATAGCTCTGATCTTGGGCGGCCATGTGGGGTGCTGGGGCCTGACAGTGCTGTGACCCCACAGGCATGCTCCCTGACCCCAAGAACACTCACATCGTGGTAAGCTGGATGATCGCACAGTCAGTGACCGCGGTGGCAGGCGTGGTCTCCTACCCCTTCGACACAGTGAGGAGGCGGATGATGATGCAGTCAGGGCGCAAAGGAGGTACTGTGTCTCTGTTCTGGGTCTGGCTCTTCTGGAGGGTGTGGGGAGAGAAAGCCCGCGTGCACCCCAGTCAGCCTAAGAGGTCTGGAGTCATCAGGGCGCTCCCCAGAGAGGTTTGGTTGACGTTTTGTCCCTGGCTTTGTGGGGGTAGCCCCGTCACTGGTTCTCCCTTTCCCTGTCTGGGATGCTGTCCCTGCCCTCTTCTGACCTCCTTTCTGGGGTGGCCACAGGCCCTGGGGGTAGGAGTAACTGGGCTGGCTCTCTAGTTCTCTGTTTGATCACACCCCCCAAAACAGGCCTGACAGGGCCTGTTAGCCCGGGCACTCAGGGTCCAGGACCTCACTTCTCCCCATGGTACGAACTCCAAGCTGCCCAGATGGTGGTATCCGGGGGTTTCAGAGTAGGAGACCCTTGATTGGCCTTGTGCCCTTTCCTGGTGACCCTCCTGACTTCCGCTCCCGTCTGCCCACAGCCGACATCATGTACACAGGGACGGTGGACTGCTGGCGGAAGATCTTCAAAGAGGAGGGCGGCAAGGCATTCTTCAAGGGCGCCTGGTCCAATGTCCTCAGGGGCATGGGCGGTGCCTTCGTGCTGGTCCTCTATGACGAGCTAAAGAAGGTTATCTAGGCGCATTCCCCGCCCAGACCCCACACCCGGGACCAGGAGGGCCGCTCCGGGCGCCTCGCGGTTACGGACCACTGACCTTCCAGCGATTCCAACACCCTCGCCTGACCAGATCACCTGTAGAGCGCCAGGCAGGGCTCCAGAACGGGCCCGTTGTGATCATGACCACTGGCACCCTGATTCCACGCATCCCACAATTAGGGGGAGGGAACCCCGACGTCCTGCCGGGACCTCGGGCAGGGCCGCTCCGCCCGCCTCGCAGGCCCGGGCTGTGCATAGCGTTTATTTAAAGAAAACCATGCTGCCCCTTTGTGCTTCTGCACTGTCCCCCCCTGCACAGCTGAGTTTTTGCGATATCATTTTATGTCGGGCATTCTGCAAACAATTAAATCCAGACACAGACTCTGCTGGTTTCAGTTTGATCTGATGGCCCTGAGGAGCGGGGGGCCAGGCACAAGGGGTCCAGAAGGGGCCACATCTGCCTCGTAGCAGGCCCCTGGCTGCCCTTGGGTGCTGAGGAGGAGCAGATAAATGTGGGAGACCCCTGCAGCCACTGAGGGCCCCTGCTCAGAAACCTTTCAGGAAAGAGGCCTTTCTCACCTGAAATCCCCTCCCACAAACCCTAGGTCTGTCCCCCCCATCTTTCCTGCGGTAACCATGTAGCCTCAGTTTTCCCTCCAAGGAGCCCAGGAGTGACATCCCTGATACATGCCCTGCCTACACCTGCCTTGGCTCTCCAGCAGAACCCCTTACAAAGGGAGTACAGGTGTGTCACCATAAACTGGCCTAGTCTGGACCTGGCTGGAGGTGGGATTCTGACCTCCTCTGGGCTTGTCTCCTGGGGAATGGGGTTGTAGCCCAGTGGACCCGAGCCTGCTGTGCTGGGGTGTCCAGAGTCCTGGCCTAGGAGGGCAGAGCCTGAGGTTCCAGGACCTCAATTCACCCACAGTGAGGTGGTCAGATTAGAGGTGACATTTTCCAGCCAGCTTTACCCAAGGTCAGCTGCCACCTGCAGGCTACAGGGCAGGACAGCCCTCACACCTATGTGGCTCCTGCCTCCTCAGCAGAGGGACCAGCTCCTGAGCCCCTTAGCCCTGCCTTAGCAGCAGAGTAACCAGGGACTTGCTCCCCAGCTGTCTGTCCCTGGAGTTGTGCCAACACGTGGGTTCTGCATTGGGACCTAGTTCCAGCCCTGTTCATACTCACCTGGCTGAGAATGGACCAGTTAGGTCGCCCAGGCCTTGCTTAATTAGCAGCTCACCAAACTCAGATCAGATCTGCCCTTGGCTCCCAGGGACATTCTGCAAATTGTGTGTTCTTGTTTCCTGGGTGGGGGAAGGGGGTGTCACAGCCAGCAGCAGTTGGCATTGGAATGTTGGATAATTTCTGCCCCTCACATACTGGTAATGGGAGGCATGCCAGTAAACAAGGTTAAACATTAGAGGTCACCTTCCAGGTAAACGCCTCGGGCACTGTGTCCTGGGAGCCCTACCTGCTTGTCCCAGATCCAGGCTCCTGGGGGCAGGTGTGTGGACATCAATACCCTTTTTCGTGGGTTCACAGGTGGGTGTCCAGTGTTTCCCCAGGGAGGGCTCTATGTTAGGAACAACTCTTGGGGCAGTGGGGTGTCCATGGGTCCCCTGCTTCCCCCTCTGGACACATTATCTGCTGCTCAGATGCTTGCCCCTGGGGTGCCGCAGTGTGTGCCAGTATGTGAGGCCCTTTGTTATGTAAAGAATGCAAGGGGCTTATGAAGGGCAATGCATCCAGAAGCGCCTAATAGACTGGTTCTGGTCAGGGCACATGCCCGGGCTCTGCGCTCAATCCCCAGCAGGGGGCGTGCAGGAGGCAGCCGATCAATTGATATTTCTATCTCCCTCTCCCTCTGAAATCAATAGACATTTTTTTAAAAACAACAACACATAATACAATTAGACACCAGAAATCCACAGTGGGCGGCTTGAGGACTGGAAGGGGTGAGGGGTGGACGCCAACTGCAGGGGCCCAGTGAGTGGGTTGAAAAGCACTTTATTTCGTTTCTTTCTGGTGGTAGCTCCGGTGAAAACTGCATTTGGGTTTCCTGCCCCCTCATCCTGAGGCCACCAGGCTGTGTAGGTGCTTGGCCCATGCGGAGAGCCGGGTCCAGGGTCACTTTTCCCTCAAAACCTGCACCTCAGCTACAGGACACTCCTCTTGGGTGGGTTTGCAGTCCTCCCAGGCCATCTGCTGGGTGAGAGAGGGAACTCCAGGTGGGTGACAGGCCCCCCTGGAGGGCAGTAAATGCACCCTCAACAGCTCCCGGGGCCTGGCCCATCCAGAACTTGCCCCAGCCAGGGCGCAAGGGGCAGGGGTCATGGGCTCCTGGGTCTGCCAGCCTGGCAGGTCCCCTCATGACTACCTCTCTGTGGTCATAGGTCGGGAGCCCACTCCTCCCGTGGCCACCACCCACCGGGGCCATCAGATCTGCACCCCACTCTGCACGGGGCTGTGGCCACCTCCCCAGATTCATCCACCGCAGAAGCCTAGACATACCATCTTCTCATCCTGAAAGTTGTCACCTGTGGGGTTCTTCACACGAGGGATGGGAGGGAACAGCATCTTCAGCACCGAGTACCTGAGAGAGATTCACCTGAGCCCCAATCCAGCACCAGCGTTCATTTCCATCCAGGCGACACAGGGACCCTGGGGGGAGTCAGGCCTCCGAAGTCTCTGTTCCTGCCCCCCAAGAAAGTAATCGTAGTCCTAGCCCCAGAGGAGCTGATACCTGCATCTTTATAAAGACCAAGGTTGCCATGGTCCCCTCCCAACAGCTTCTGCAGGAAGCCGATTGTCCCCTACCTGGAGCTGTGGCCAGTCCACTCCTAAAACCTGGCCCCTTCTCAGGGTGGCTGGGAGACGGGGGGGAGGGTGAAGCCAGAGCAAGCTGGGGGCGGGGGGGAGGGGGGAGTTTTTGCAGGGCTCCCCTAACTAGGCTGAGCATCAGCCAAATGGAAGGGACCCAGCCACGGGAGCTGCGGTCACGAGGAACAGGCCGTAGTAACGCTGTCCCTGGCCTGCTGCCCGAGGGGTAGGGGAAGGGTCCCTGAGCCATGTCCTGAAGGATACTGGGGGCTGGGGAGCAAAACTGGGGATATAAGGGGACATGCGAGTGAGCCTGGCTGCAGTCTCCGACTGCAGGGTCTGGGGAGGGAAGGGGCTCCGAGGATGCTGCGCTGGGGACCACGGGGGCGCGCGCCCAGGCAACCAAGGCCTCCAGGCGCGCGCGGGAGCGCATTGAGCTTCGCGCTGCAGAAAACAGACCCGCGCCACTCACCTTTTGCATAAGAGAAGGGCCGTCCCCACGGTGACCAGCGTGGCCAAGGCGATCAGCGACGAGGTCAGCCAGATCTGGAGGAACGCGTTCTCCTCGTAGTCACACACTAGGGGATGGAGGCAGAGGGGAGGCGTCGGGCGCGCTCTGGCGGGGTCAGGGAGGGCGGTGTCACGCAGCCGTGGGCATTTCCCCAGGGCCCCGGGACGGGGTTTGGGGGGGCGGGGGGCTAGTTCAGTTGGAACAGCGGCCACCTGCGCGCAGGGGACCCACGGGAATCCTTCCAACTGGGCGCGGCCCTCGAAGGTAGCCCGATGCCCCCATCTGCAAGGGACACTTGGAGCTACGACTACACGCATCGCGTGCACTCAGGGACCCCTGGCAGCGCCAAGATTTTCAAAGACTCAGCACCTGCCTCTGGGGCGTCAGCCAGCCTGTGAAAGAGTCAGCCACTCCCAGGGGGAGGGGCCGCGCCCTGGGGTGGCCTAGGGCAGGTGAGTATGCGCTGCAGGGGAACTACCACCTCCTGCGCCCCCTCCCTCAATCCTTGAATTTTATATTATGTCCATCATGGGTCTTTTCTCATTAATTTTTATTTTAATTTTAAAGACAGCATTAAAAGATATTTATCTTGGTAACTGAGACTTTGGGCAACGGCGACCTCCTCGCCCCCTAGCGGACAGGCGGTCCTGTGCAACGGCTTGGGCAGAGGACGGCAGAGCCCAGCGGCCAGAGACAGGGGAACCTGGAGGGAAACTGAGTCCAGCAAGGGAACGCAGCCCAGAAGGGCCAGAGGCCAAAGCTCGGGCTCAGGGGCAGCAGGAGCCTCACCCAGGTGTCCATGGAGCCTGATAAAACGCACCCTGGTCTGACGGTATCTGTAACCCATGGGTGAGACCAGAGCCAAAGCCAGGAATCTGGAAGCAGGCCCCAAAGGGAGGGCGGAGAGAAGGCAAAGGGGACCTGTGTTTCCACCCACCCCTGGTCCAGCACTCCCAGGCTGTGCTGATCTACCTGGAGAAGGCTCTCAGACCTGCATCTTTGGATATCTCAGTAATGTCCCTCTGTAAGGAATAGATGGGAGTTTGGGATCTGCAAACCAAGCCTGCAGGGATCCCCAGCGATAGAATACCTCCAGGAAAGGACTAGGACTGAGAGTCACACAGGTTACAGGTAACCCAGGTGTGGCTTAAAAGGCCAGGAGCCCCCCAGAAGCTGCAGAGGGGCCTGGAAACTATTGTCCCCACAGCCCCAAGTCCCCACAGTCCCCAAATCTAACGACACCTTGATCTTGGAGACCCAGCCTCTGGAACTGTGAGACCACAAACATCTGTTTTTTCAAACGTTCCAGTCTATGGGACTTTGTCCTGACAGCCCTAGTGAACTAACTCGGGGCTTATGATTGTGAATGTTATGTGCCAACTGGGCTGGGTCATGGTACATAGGTCTTTGGTCAAACAATGTCTAGATGTCACTGGGAAGGTATTTTTTAAAGATGAGATTAAGCCCTTGCTTGTGTGGCTCAGTGGTTAGAGTGCAGGCCCATGCACTGGAGGGTCACTGGTTCAATTCCCTGTCAAGGGCTGCAGGTTCAATCATCTGCCCCAGTCGAGGTGCATGTGGGAGGCAACCAATCAATGTGTCTCTCTTACATCAATGTTTCTCTTTCTCTTCCCTTCCCTCTCTCCCTCTCTTCCACTCTCTCTAAAAAAATATATGGAAAAAAATATCCTCTCATGAGGGTTAACAAAAAATAAAATAAAATAATTAAAATAGATGAGATTAATAGTGGAATCAGTAGAGGATGGGTAAAGCAGATTGCTCTACATACTGTGGGTGGGCCTGGACTAATCAGTTGATGATGGGGGGTGGAATTTCCTGATGTGCCATCTGCGGAACTGGACATTCCTGGAGTCTGGGGAGTAGTGGTGGAGGGCAGGGCTGGTTTCAGAACAGCTCAGGGAGAAACCACAGCTCTCATCCTGCAGGAATCTTTCTAATTAGGCACTTCCTGGAGCCGTACCCAGAGTGACTTTGGATAGCAAAATAGGACCCCATTGCTTGTAACAGCTGTGTTATTCCATTGCCCTGATGTCTCTTAGTGGGAACATCTCTGCACTCTGCCTTCCCATCGGGTGAGTTAAAGGAGCAAGATCCCCTGTTGTCCTCAGAGCCCTCTTTGGGGATGCAGAAGGTGGTGGAGTGACACCCCTCTCCTTTGGGGGCAGACATCCCAGGAGATTTCAAGCCGGGAGCTCCAAGCTTTCTTGAGGAAGGTCAGTGCCCAGGAGGGAGAGAGAAAGGGCACCCCACTCACCAAAACGCTGGGGGGTGCTCCACTGTCCAGGTGATTTTAACATAGTCAGGGCTCTGATTCTCACTGTGAAGGTCCCAGGGTTGGTCAGCATGAAGGAGTTTTTCAACGGGGCCTATCGATTCGAGGAACAAAAAGAAGACAAGGCCACTCCCATCAGCGGAGAGGGCAGCACAGGAGCCCTGCCATGGGTGGAGAAAGCCCTCCCCAAATTCTTTTGTGGGAATCCCCTCTCCCAGGGCCTGCAAAGGTGACCTTGTTTGGAGATAGCAGCCGTGCCAATTTGATGGGTTAAGAGGAGCTGGGCTGGAATCTAATGAACAAAGTAAACTGACGAACAAAAAAGATCCAGAGACATAGAAGCATGGAACAGACTGAGTAATCTCAGAGGAAAGGGGAGGTGAGAAGAAATTAACCAAAGAACTTATATGCATTTATGCATAACTCATCAACACAGACAGTAATGTGGGGAAGGCCTGGGGAGGGCCAGGAGCAGGGTGGAGGGGTCAATGGGGGAATAAGGGGGACATCTGTAATACTGTCAACAATAAAGATAAATTAAAAAATAAAATAACAAAGCCCGGCCAGGGTGGCTCAATGGTTGAGTATCAACCTATGAACCAGAAGGTCAGGGTTCGATTTCCTGTCAGGGCACATGCCCAGGTTGTGGGCTCCATCCCCAGTAGGGGGCGTGCAGGAAGCAGCCAATCAATGACTCTCATCATTGATGTTTCTATCTCTCTCTCTTCCTCTCTCTCTAAAAAAAATGAATAAAAACATATTTTAAAAAATAAAATAAAATAGAAAAAAAACACTAAAACAAAAGAGGAGCTTGGCTGGAGCAGAGGGGCCCCTAATCCTTAAAAAAAAGGGAAATTAGGACACAGACAGTCACACAGGGCGGTGCCCCTTGGGTATTGGATTGATGTGACTGCAAGCCAAGAAATCCCCAGAAGTGGGGGAGACAGAGAGACCTGGAAAAGGTCCTTCCCTGCAGCATCCTGAAGGAACCAGCCCTGCAGACACCTTCATCTTAGATGTCTGGTCTCCAGGACTGGGAGACAATTAATTTTGGTTGTTTTAAGACACCCGGTTTGAGGTATTTGCTACGGCTGCTCTAGGAAACTAAGGTCTCTGGAGAGAGCCTGACTAGTCCCTGCCAGGACAGTGGGGAGATACCTGTGCTCAGGGGGAACCCATGGAGCCCCTTTCCAGTCTCAAAGCTAAATGTTCTTTATAGTCCCTGGGAGGGAAACAATCCTTGGCTACCTCCCCGAGTCCAAGAGCAGTGGTGCAGGGGGCCCTGCCGGGTGGAATGCTGCCCCCCCAAGAAAGATTTGCCTATTGGAATTTATGAACAGGACCTTATTTGGAAACAGGGTCTTTGCAGATGGGATTAAGGGAAAGATCTGAGATGAGGGTCAGGGTGGCCCTACATCCAAGGACAGGGTCCTTGTAAGAGACAGAAGAGGAGACACAGACACAGAGGAGAAGCCTCGGGGAGATGGAGACAGGGAGAATAGGGGAGAAAGAAGACAGAGAGAGAGGCCAAAGTTAATGGATGCTTGTGAAATGCATGGACCACCTGTGTGGAAACATGCACTTGCTGGTTAGAGCTCACAGTTTGGTGACTTTTCCACCAAGTTCAGTGCCTGGCCCAGGCTAAAGAATTTCGGGGTGTGTGTGGGGGGGTGACCTCTGTGGGCAAACAGCAACAGCTGTGAGCTTCATCTCAGGGACCTGGGTTCCTCTTTCCTCCACATGGACACTGCTGTGAGGGTGGGTGCCCCACGTGGGAGAGAGTGGTGAAAATAACCGACTTGCACCTGGCGATGCCCCGGGCAGCAAGGCAGGGTCACTCACCATCTGGATGAAGGGAGGATCGGAGCGCTGCAAGACACAAGCAGACAGCCATGGGTGCCCGCACCTGCCCTCTGCAAGAGCTCCCACTCATTTGAACAGGTGTGTGTTTAGGGAAACACTGGGTATGAAACTATGGGTGTTGGAGGATAGGATACATAGTATCGTATGTAAACTGATACATAGATGGAATATGTAGGAATTGGGTATAAAAGGAGCAGTCATGGAGGATACATAGTATCGTATGTAAACTGATACATAGATGGAATATGTAGGTAATTGGGTATAAAAGGAGCAGTCATGGAGGATACATAGTATCATATGTAAACTGATACATAGATGGAATATGTAGGTAATTGGGTATAAAAGGATCAGTCGTGGAGGATACATAGTATCGCATGTAAACTGATAGATGGAATATGTAGGTAATTGAGTATAAAATGATGAGTAATGGATGATAATTATCATATGTAAAATCAATACATAGAAATGATAAATAGCCTGGCTGGTGTGGCTCTGTGGTTGAGCATCAGCCTATGAACCAAGGTTGCTGGTTCGATTCCTGGTCAGGGCATATGCCCCGGTTGGGGTCTTGATCCCCAGTAGGGGGCGTGCAGGAGGCAGCAGATCAATGACTCTCTGATCATTGATATTTCTCTCTCTCTCTCTTCCTCCCTCCCCCTTTCTCTTTCTGAAATCAATAAAAACATATTTTAAAAATGAAAAATAAAAAATAAAACATAAAACAATGCAGTGGGTATAGTTTCCAATTGCTGCTCTTTAAAAGTATATATATATATATATATATATAGATAATTGATTATAAAGTGATCAGTAATGAAGTATAATAATAAATATAATAAATAAAAAAAGAGGTATGAAAAGATAATTGAGCATAAAGTATTGATTAACTAAAAAATACTGGTCTTTCTTTTGAAAATAAAAACAATAGCCTTTTTAAAAAGTAGTTTTAGGTTTGCACAAACATTGCATATACTCAGTATTGAGTATCAATAATAAATAAATGTAAAACACAAATAATGAATATAAGTAAACAATTGGGTATAAATTACCAATTACCTGAAAAATACTTGGCCTTTTTAAACATTAATTGACCTGATTTTTTTTTTTTTAGCAGTTTTGCGTTAGCAGAGAAATTGAGGTTAAGCAGCAGTTGAGAATAAATTATACATGAGTCAATAAATAAACATAATGAGTAGATGAAAGTTAATAATTTAGTGTAAAATGACAATTAGCTCAAAAATACTTGGCCATCTAAGTCCATAGACTTTAATTTTCTTGAAGCACTTGTAGGTTTACAGAAAAACTGAGTGTGACCTAATCCATAATTGGGTGGAAATAATAAATCATAAATAAATACAAGTAAGTAACTGAGTGTGGGATACTGTCAAGAATATTTTTTCCATTGATTTTTTTTAGAAGGAGTGGAAAGGAGGGAAGGAGGGGGAGAGAGAAAAAAAGAAACATCAATGTGAGGGAGACACATTGATTAGTTGCTTCCCACACACAAAAGCTAAATTCTTTTATGGTTCCTATATTTTGTGGGACGTGTTTTATCCAACCCAAAGCCCCAGACGACAGAGGCTCACAAGAGGATCCTGCTGGGGCGAGCGTTTACCTGCTGTATTTCAAGTTTGTAGTCGAAATTTTTGTGGAAGTGGCTCGACATGTTCCATTTCATGAAAGCAAGAGACTGATTGCAGCTCACTGTTATCTTGGGTGCAATTAATTTCTCTAGTAGAGAGGAAAAAGACACCAACAAAGCCCCAAAAAACACTGATCAGTAAAAGAAATAAAAATAGTTTCCCCAGAGACGCTTTGAAATGGGCATCCCACAAATTCGGGGTGGAGGGCGGGAGAGAGAAAATATTCCTTGAAGGGGCTATGGAAAGTGGGGGGTTGGTGGGATATGAATGGAGAGAGAGGAGAGACACATGATAAAAGTGTGTTGAGCCCTGGGTGGTGTGGCCCAGTGGTTAGAGTGTCCACCTGCACACCGAAGGGTGGATTGATTCCCAGTGAAGGGCACAGTACTTGGGTTGCAGGTTTGGCTCCCCACCCCCAGTCGGGGCACACGTGGGAGGCAATCAACCGATGTGTCTCTCTCACATCCCTATTTCTCTCTCCCCCCCTCTCCCTCCCCTCCAGAAGCATCCTGGGCCCTTACTCACCGATATCCGGTAAAAACGTGATTAATTCAGAGCAGGGCACTGTGGACTCGTTGCTGGTGCCCCTCGCCAGGAAACGGTACTGGCCTTCGGAAAACTGAGAGACGTCATCAAACTGACACTGGATGTGTTGCCCCAGCTCATTCGCTGTGTAATCTGAACACTCCCACTTCTGGTTGGTACTGCAGAAAATTGGGCGTGATTAAGAATTGGGCTGGTGTGGCTCAGAGGGTTGAGCGTCATTCCCACGAACCATGAGGTCACCGGTTCGATTCCCAGTCAAGGCACATGCCCGGGGTTGTAACCTCGACCCCCAGTAGGGGGCGAGCAAGAGGCAGCTGATCCATGACACTCTCATCAATGATGTTTCTCTCTCTTGCTCCCTTTTCCTTCCTCTCTCTCTAAAATCAATAGAAACATATTTAAAAAAAAAATGACCCAGTGCCTCCCATGCCCAGGACACCCCAGCCACGCCCAAGACTGCACCTACTTCACGTTTTCCAAGTAGAAGTAATACTGGACGTCGCTGGGGGCCTCCTTGCCCACCGCCCAACTGCACGTCAGGAAGTCCTTGTCGTGAACTTGGCAATCCAGGTTCTGGGGGGCTGCCTCAGGGTTCCCTTCTGGGCTTGCAAAGAAAATAACCAAAAACAAGTCCCTTTGTAGGGTCACGCGATGATTTCTAGATCCCTGTGAATTCCCAAGCAATTGTAAGAAATGATAACAGAGACGTTTTGCGTAGACGTTAAGCAGGTTCCCCCCCCGAGTGAGGCAACACCTTGCAGAACTATCATCCAGGATGTTAATAGATATACACTCAAGAGACAGGCCACTTCCACCCTGGCTGGCTGTGGCTCAGTGGTTAGAGCCTCGGCCTGTGCACCAAAGGGTCATGGGTTTAAGTCCGAGTCAAGGGCATGTACCTGGGTTACAGGTTAGATCCATGCGTCTCTATAACATCGATCTTTCTCTCTCTCTTTCTCTTGAAGCTACAACCCTGGAGATTCATCCAAGTGAAAAGTAATGGTTTTTAAAAAAACATGTTTCTAGGGATTTTTAGAGAGAAAGAGGGAGAGAGAGATAGAAACATCGATGATGAGAGAGTCATGGATGGGCTGCCTCCTGCAAGCCCCCTACTGGGGATGGACCCGGCAACCTGGGCATGTGCCCTGACCAAAAATCGAACAGGTGACTTCATGGTTCATGGGTCGACGCTCAACCACTGAGCCACGCCGGCTGGGCTAAAAGTAATGATTTTTGATATTCAGAAGACTGACTCATGATTGAAAGCAAGTAAGAAGCAAAAAAAAAGAAAGAAAGAAAGAAAGAAAGAAAGAAAGAAAGAAAGAAAGAAAGAAAGAAAGAGAAAGAAAGAAAGAGCAATTTGCCCTCACCTTGCTTGGGATACTGGATCCACGTGGAAAACGTCTCACCGTCAATCGTAGTGACTTTAACAGTGTAGTTGGATGGTTTGCACTTGGGAAGCACATAAAACTTGCAAAAACGATTTTTTTTGGCCTAAGACAGATATAGGAATGAATTGTTTACAGAACAGGCTTAGAGTGATACTGGTGATATTTAGATTTTTAATAAAAACTGTAGTTCTAGAGAAAGACAAGTACCCCATGACCTCACTTATATGTGGAACCTAAAGAACAAAATAAACTGACAAACAAAATACATCCAGAGACATAGAAGCATGGAGCAGGCTGAGGGAGCTGAGAGGGAAGGGGGGGTAGCAGGGTGGGTGGGGAGACATTAATGAAAGAATGTATAGGAATATTTGCATAACCCATGGACACAGACAATTGTGAGGTGAAGGCCTGGAGAGGGGGAGACATGTATGATCCATGTGTCTCTAAAATCAATTTCTTTAAAAAGCATATCCTTGGTGAGGGAAAAAAAATCTCTAAAAAAGTTTCTAGAGACAAAAGAAACATTTTCATATCAAAAAAGTAAAGAATCGCAATAGCATTGAATGTCTCAACATTAACTTTGGTACATAGATTACAATAAAGCAAGGCCTTGAAATTTTTTTTGGGGGGAAGGAAGGAAATTTCCTTTGGTAGAATTCTATACCCAGCCAAACTATCAATCAAGCGTCAAAGTCAAATACAGATATTTTTTCAAAGACTTCAGGTATAAAAATATTTACTTCCGCCTGACTGGAGTGGCTCAGGGGTTGAGCACAGACCCATGAACGAGGAGGTCACTGGTCTGATTCCTGGTCGGGGCACATGCACAGATTGCAGGCTCCATCCCCAGTAGGGGGCGAGCAAGAGGCAGCCGATCAATGTTTCACTCTCTCATCAATGTTTCTCTCTCTCTCTCCCTCTCCTTTCCTCTCTCTCTCAAATATCAATAAAAACGTATTTTTAAAAAGTGGCATTGGAATTTGCTACTGGGGATCGAGCCCACAACCCGGGCGTGTGCCCTGACCGGGAATCGAACCGACCACCCCTCCAGTGCAGGGTGCTAAGCCCACGGAAAGCGGTTTACCTTTGTGTTGGACCTTGAATTTATGCAGCACTCTATGGCCGAAACATTCCCGTGGATGTCCCAGGTCAAGCTCTTAGTTCTTGGATCCATCCTCAAGTTCTTAATCGGTGGGTTTGGATCTGAAATATTTATAGGTTACAGTTAGGAGACTTACCCAGACGGTTAAACCGGCATCTCGGTGGGAACTTCTGTCTCCCGTTGAATTATCCGATATCGTGGGGGAGTCGAGTTCTACCCAGATAAGTGATCCGCCGGAGCGGGCAGGCTTCACGAATCAATAGCACCTTATTAATCTCATGAGCTCACCCTGCCAATGACGGGGGGAAATTCACAAGAGCAGATCGCTTCTACCATCCCCATGTACATGATACTGATATTTTACAACCAGGTATCTCCTAGTAGTTTATTTTCACTGAGAACTGATACCACCAAATCCGGGCATAAATATCTGTCTCCCAGTGTGCTACACGGAGCATGCTTTCAGAAAGGCTTGCAAATTGTAGTAGAATATATATAGGGTGTCCCCCCAAAATGCTTACACACCCTTTGAATCATGATAAAGTCGGCGTCTATAAACATACAGTTCATTTTCAACATTTAAAAGGATCTACAGAAATGAATAATTTTTTTTGTCAACACCTGTTATCAAACAGGTGACCGTTCTGGTCCAGGCCCTGCTGATAACACGAAGCAATGGACTTGCAAACATCAAGGATCATCTCATGCTCAGCTGGTGTGGCTCAGCAGTTGAGCATAAACCTATGGTCTAGGAGGTCACGGTTCGATTGCCGGTCAGGGCACATGCCTGGGTTTTGGGCTGGATCCCCAGTCGGGGGCGTGTAAGAGGCAGCCGATCAATAACTCTCATCATCGGTGTTTCTCTCTCTCCCTTCCTCTCTCTGAAATCAATAAAAACATATATTTTTAAAAAATTCCACACCCAATTGGGATTAAAACACTCAGCAAACTGAGTTTTCTGAAGCAGAAAAACATTAACCCCCATTTGGGATTAAAAAAAAAAACTTTAACACCCGTTTTGGGTGCAAAACTCAGCAAACTTGGAATAACAGCAGACTTTCTTACCCTGACAAAAGAAACCTATGACAATCCTGGTGCTAATTCATACTGGGCAGTGAATGACTAACCACATCTCCTTAAATCGAGGCATCTGTTTTCAACTTTTCCATCCCCTCGGAGGCAATTTCACCAAGATTGGAGTTTTAAGGGACTTTAGAGGGAAACGCTTAAGCTTGTAGAGCGTCTTGGCTGTTCCCTTTCAGCTTTAGGAAGTTTCTCTTAGAAAGCAACTAATTTCCTGCCTGTGGTCAGTGATCCAACTAATTTCCTGCCTGTGGTCAGTGATCCTAGAATACCCACGGGCCTGGAGTGACCACAGATGTGGCAACTGCTTCAAAGCTCGGAACCCAGAGAGGAGCCCCGATAATTCTAGGACCTGCAGGTTGGGGAGGGGGGGGTCTGAGGACTGGAGGAAACTCCCTCCCGGACAGACACCCTGCATCTCCAGGCCCTGTCTTGCCCCCGGTTGCAGCCCCATGACCAAGCTCTTGTCAGTGACGTGGCACCGAATCCACGTGTGGTGCTGACAGCTCTGCGTGGATCCTGCAAACTCCTCCCAGGACGTGAAGAGCCACCGTGAAGGTTCCCGGCCATCGGGTGAATTCCCTGAACGTGCTCATGAGCCTTTATCTGGAAACAGGGCCTCGGCAGGTGGGATGGGGTGAAGGCTCTGGGATGATTGTTATGAACTGAACGTGTGCGTGTCCCCCAGATACGTATGTGGAATCCCTGGCTCTCGTGGGACGGCGTCAGGAGGTGAGGGCTTGGAAAAGCGATCAGGGTTCGCTGAGGACGTGAGGGTGGGGCCCCCACGACGGGATTAGTGCCCTTCTGAGACAAGGCGAGCCCTGCTCACCTCTGCCCAAGCAAGGACCCAGCCAGGAGGCAGAAACTGGGTTCTCACCAGGGACCAACCACAGGCCACTCTGATCTGGGACTTGCAGCCTCTAGAACTGCGAGAAATAAATGTTTCATTTTTTTAACCCCCCCCACTCTGGGGTATTTTTGGGGTAGCAGTCAGAGCTGAAAAAAGAGCATCCCCCAAAATAATAAAATAAAATAAAATAAATAAAATAAAATAAAATAAAATAAAATAAAAATAAAATAAAATAAATAAAATAAAATAAAATAAAATAAAATAAAATAAAAACGGCACCCCCAAGAGATGTCACACCCTCCCCACCAGAGCACAAAACACCGGCCGTCCACTCCCCTTTGAGGAAGGAACCCACGTGTGAAGGGTTAGGAAATATTGTGGCCGTAACCTCAGCCCACAGCATCCTGGCTGATGCAATCGCCCAGAGCAGATGGGGATGGGACTTTCAGGTTTTAAAAATACCTCCTTTATTCTGAGATGCTGGGACTACAAATTTATTCCCCTAACTGTTAAGAAAAAAAAAATATATATATATTTATATTTATATTTATATTTATATTTATATTTATATTTATATTTATATTTATATTTATATTTATATTTATATTTATATTTATATTTATATTTATATTTATATTTATATTTATATATTTATATATTTATATTTATATTTATATTATTTATATTTATATTTATATTTATATTTATATTTATATTTATATTTATATTTATATTTATATATTTATATTTATATTTATATTTATATTTATATTTATATTTATATTTATATTTATATTTATATTTATATTTATATTTATATTTATATTTATATTTATATTTATATTTATATTTATATTTATAAAATGGAGCCCCTTGAAAACAAAGCTGCCACCCTGGTGGGTTTGGCTCAGTGGTTAGAACATCAGCCGGCAGACTGAAGGGCCTCGGGTTCGATTCTGGTCAAGGGCATGTACCTGGGTTGCGGGTTTGATTCCCCGCCCCGGTTGGGATGCGTGAAAGAGGCAACCGATCCATGTGACTCTCTCCCATCAATGTTTCTCTCTCTCTTTCCCTTCTACTCTCTCTAAAAATCACTGGGTTGCTGCCTTCACTTCGAGCTTCCCAGGGGCGCCCCAAATTCTTGGCGGTCTTTGGTTTCTGGGCGCATTACCCCAATCTCACCCCCTGTCATCATGTGGCTTCCGAGGGCACGCATGTGTCCAAATCCCGCCCCGTCCCCCCGATTTTTTGTTTTATTAATTCTCACCCGAGGATATTTTTTCCCCAATCGCCTGCAAATACAACCCATTCACTTTCCTGGAGGCTGGAGCTGCAGCATATGAACTGAGTTGGGACAAAACTCAACCCATCACCCTGGTTTTTCCACGGTCGTTTCCCTTCCCAGGAAGGGAGCGAGGTCACGAGGGTAAGGGGTCAATCCTAGGCTCTGTCACCTTGGCTGCCCCCAGCTCCATGTCCTGGCTGTGGTTTGCACTAGTCCTGTGAAGGTCCCACTGGGGGTATGGGGTGGAGGGTGCGCAGAAGCCCTCTGTTATCTCTTATAATTGCATGTGACTCTATCGTAATCTCAATACCAACGGTTTCGCCCAAAACAAGACACCTGCACAGCGTAGGGGGTGCGCCTACCTTGGTCCCTTTGCAGCAGACAGGAGATGGGCGTCAGGAGCACCGGCAGCCAAAGCAAGACCATGGCAAGGGCAGTGCCCATGGGAGGGAGGGTGGTAGCTGCCGGAGGAAAGAGAGATACCCAGGGGCTGTGGCTTCAAGGACGGGAGAGGGAGGCCAGGAGGGTTCAGAGCTCAGGGAACCTCGTGCTGGGAGAGCAGGTAGCTCGTTGCAGGAGGAAAGGGCCTGGAGGTGAGTGTGTGTGTGTGCGTGTGTGTGCCTGTGTGTACACTCATGTGTGCATGTTTGTATGTATGTGTGTACATGTGTGTCTGCGTGTCTGTTCATCTCTGTGTATATATGCGCCTTTGTGTACATGGGTGCATGTGTGTGTGTGTATATGTATGCACATGCCTGCCTATGTGCACAGTCTGCATGCATGCATGCTTATACACATGCGTGCACATTTGAGTGCATACATGTGTAGATACAGGTGTGCGCACGCCTGTGTCTCCATGTGTGCACACACTGCATGCATGTGTGTGCATGCGTGTTCATGTGTGCATGCATGTGCACATGTTTATGTGCCTGCCTGTGCACACACGTCTGCATGCATGCACACACGTGTGTATGCAGGTGTGTGCGTGCCTGTACATATGTGTGTATATGTATGTCTTGTGTGCATGCACGTATGCACCTGCCTGTGTGCACGCATGTGCGTGTGTATACACAGGTGTGTGCACTGGTGTATATGCGTGTGTGCACATGTGCATGTCTGTGCACTCGTGTGTATCTATCCGTGTGCATAGGTCTGTCTTCCAAGAGCTCCCTCCCTGGGGTTTGAGCTTCCTCTAGGCTCTTGCCCCATCCTGACACCCGGAAAGCACGCTCCAGGAAAAGCACCAGGAAACCCTGTGATAATAAAGCCGTGGAAGGAAGTTCAATTAATCATACGAAATCAAGGCAGAACAAATTTCCTGACTAGACCGAGTTACTGTAACTAGACCCCGTGCGGTCCCAACATCCCAGCCAGGGCTTTTCCCCAGGTCCCCACAAATCCCTCTCGACCTTCACCCAGGTGGCAGCCTCCCGGGCCCGCTGGGTCACGGCTTCTCCTCTCTATCTGCGTCTCCTTTTGTGTCTCTTATAAGGACCCTGTCCTTGGATGTAGGGCCCCCCGACCCAGGACGACCTCATCTCAAACCCTTCCCTTCATCACGTCCCCAAAGACCCTGTTTCCAAAGACGTCTGAGGTCCAGGGGTCCCAGGGCCGAGCGCCCTCTGGGGGCTCCAGGGGAGGGTCCTTCTGCCCCTTCCAGCTTCAGGGGCTCCAGGGGTCCCAGGGCTGGTGGCCGCACCCCTCCCACCTCTGCCTCTGCCTCCACGTGGTTTCGTTAAAAAATCATCGCTGGCGGGTGGCTCCGTTGGTTGGAGTGTCATCCCATGATCCAAAAGGTTGCCAGTTCCATTCCCGGTCAGGGCACCTACCCAGGTTGCAGGTTCAGTCCCCGGTAAAGGTGCCTATGGGAGGCAGCCAATTGATGTTTCTCTCTCTCTCGCTCTCAAAAAAAAAAAAAAAAAAAAATTAATAAAAAAGCATCCTCGGTTGTGTACGAAAATATTCATAAATAAAAAATTAAAAACCTGCCCCCAAATCCACTTTCATCATATACTCTCTGAATGCCGCACGCCAAGCACATAATCCCTGTAACGATTATTATTTTGACCCCTGGCTTTGAATCCGGGGTGTGTGGCCCACAGACGACACCTCCCCATGGACCGAGTCCCGTTCCCACGCCAGTGTCCCCGCGGGATGGCCCTTGTGGGGTACCGAGGATAGCGGCCGAGCGCCCAGCCTTCTCCCCATCACCCCACCTGACACCTGCGTCTTACCTGGCAGGTAGAGTCCAGTCCCCTGTGAGTCAAGGAGCCCCTCCTGGCTCCAGTCCAGGTGCCCTGGGATCGGGGGGTTCCCCCTCTGGTCCCCTCACTTCTGTCTTCTGTTTCCCAAGCTGCAAGAATCGAAGAGAAACCAAAGCTTGTTTTTTCCCAGTTCAGCTTTTTATAGAGTCTGGGTGGTGCCCCGCCCCTGGCCACCAGGCCCAATGAGGGTCCAGGTGGCGGGTGACCCGGCGGGTCAGGGAGCCCTGCTGTCCTGCCCCGTCTCAGAATCTGTGGGTAAGCGGACTGGACAGACGTGCGCGCTTTCCCTGAAATCAAGCCTTTTCCAGAACCATCGACCGGCCGCGTCCTTTCTTCGCCTCCCCTTGTTCCCGTCGGTTGTAATTCTAAGTTTCGCTCTCCGTTCAAAGGGACTTGAGCAACTTCCTGCCGTGGTGACTGAGCTGGGCTGGCATCGCGAATGGCGTGGCCAAAGGGCATCTGCACGGTTTCCTTCGAGGTCCCATTGGCCAGGGCGGTGACCCTGCGTCTCCGATTCCATTGCTGCCCAAACCAGGCCTCAAACCCAGGGGTCAAACCCAGGCCTCCCCAGAGCATCCACCCAGCTGCCCCCAGCTTCCTTTCCAGGTATAATCTGTTTTTCCTCTGGCTCAGCACCCCACTCTGGCCGCGTCCCCCCCGCCACGGTCCTTCTGGTCATCGCTGCCCGGTCTCAGCTCCCCCCGCTATCCTTTCCTGAAGCCCTAGGCGGAGATGCCAGCTCCTTTGTTGAACTGTGTCTCCACCCCCGTCCATTTTTTTAAATTTATTTTACGTTAATCGTCACCAACAACAATACTTTTTTCCATTGATTTTTAGAGAGAGTGGAAGGGAGGGAGAAAGAGAGAGACACACACACATCGGTTGGTCGCCTCCCCCATGCACCCCGACCCGGGCCAGGGATTGGCCCTGCAACCCAGGTACCGGGCATCGAACCCACGACCTTTAGTGCTCAGGCCAACACCCTAACCGCTGAGCCGCACCGGCCCGGCCGCACCCCCCTCGATTTATATCCCCCTGGAATCCCAGAAGCTGAATTTATTTGGAGACAGGGCTGCTGCTATAATGAAGTTAAATGGGGTCACATTGGGATATGTTGGTTTATAGGTTCCCCGGGGCTGGTGTCCTTGGCATAAGGCGGCCACGGGAAGGTGGGGGCCGTGTGCAGAACACAGCCCCCGAAGGGCTGGAGAGCCCTGTGTACAAGCCGAGGGTGCCCAACAAGGTGGCCGGCCACCCCTAGGAGCCCGAAGAGGCAGGAAAGACCCCAACTGGAGCCTCTGAAGGGACCTCAGCCCTGGGACACTTTTTTTTTTCCAAAACATATTGTTTTTTAAAAATTGATTTTAGAGGGAGAGAGTCACGGATCGGCTGCCTCCTGCGCGCCCCCTACTGGGGGTCGAGGTTACAACCCCGGGCATGTGCCCCGACCGGGAATCGAACCGGCGACCTCTTGGTTCGCAGGACGATGCTGAACCGCTGAGCCAACGCCGGCTGGGCCCTGGGGCACCTTGACCTGGACCTCGGGCTCCTGGTCGGCAGAACTGGAGCAGGACGGGTCCCTGTGGGTTTGAGCCCCCAGATTACGGGGATTGGCTGTGGCTGCCCCGGGACACTCCACGGACGGATCTTGTGTCTTGGTGGCTGACCAGCCCACATGGAGACAAAAGCTATTATCCCCCAAAGGGAAGAACCAGGACCCCGGGCTCTTACCCTACCTCGGGGGGAAATTCAGGCAATTCTGAAAGTTGGGGTGTAGGACGGTCGTGACCCTTCACAGAGCCTGGACTCTCATCCCTGTTGGTCTAGGTGGCCGGGAGAGGGGGGCACATAGGTTCTGGGGTGAGAGAGAGTCCAGAGTGTCTGGTTGATGGCTGTCCAGCTGACCCCTGTCCACACAGCACGCACCACAGCACCTTGGGGTGCTGGTCACAGGCAGAGTGTCATGCCCAGGTCTGGGGGGGGCATTGCACCCAGTTCCAGGGATGCTTTGTGGGCAGGTGCACTGCTCAAGGTGTGCAGGGCATGGAGGTGAGGGACAGACTGCAGGACTGCGGTCAGGCTGGCCAGCGCAGGATACAGAGGGGACAGGGCACATGGCCGTAAAGGGAAACTGGTTCCTTCCTTTTTGCACCGTGGGTGGCCGGCGGGCCGGAGGACAAGCGCTCATGGGCTCAGCCCCCCAAGGACACCCAGCCCTGAGGCTGAGACTTAATTAGCTCAGTGTTGGGCAGTGCTGACCCCCGGGGGGCCCCAGGCATGTGGCTCTGGGGGTGAAGGCAGGACCCACGATGAACCGACAGTCCCACGTCCGGGCCACACAGGCCGGATCCCAGATGCCACCACTCCCACAGCCCAGCTGGGTTCCCCGGTCACCAGGGGGCGGCTTGAGTTTAGTCTCCGGGCTGCGTCTGCACAGGGGACCCAGGCAAGGCTGAGGTGGGTGCCCATTAAAGCTCACTGAGCGTCGGCCTAGGAACCAGGAGATCGCGGTTCGATGCCCGGTCGGGGCACATGCAGGGTTGTGGGCTCGATGTCCAGCAGGGGGCGAGCAGGAGGCAGCCGGTCAGTGACTCTCATCATTGATGTTTCCCTCTCTCTCTCTCCCTCTCTCTGAAATCAATAAAAACATATTTTAAAAAAATAAAGCACATTTGGGGTGAACGCCGAGAGGCCTCTTCCTCCAGGAAGGATTCCAGGATGCCTCCCCCCTTCCACCCTGCAGAACACACCTCTCGCCTACCAGCTTCCTGCAGGCTCCCCCGTCCCCCGCCTCATCCCTCTGACGAGCAAAGACGACCACACGCAAGGAAACTGAAGATTGGAGCAAACGCAGAGTCTGTGTGTGGTTGTGGCGGGGGGGGGGGGGGTGGTGGTGTCATAGAGCCCACATTGTGAGTGGGAAATGTGGGCTCGCTGGGCAGGGTTGTGCACATGGGGAGCAGAGGAACAGAAAACAGGAAACAGGAAGGGGAGCCGACAGCCAGCTGGGTAGAGAGAGACCAGAATAGGGCCGTTTGCACCCAGCAAGGGGTACCTGCGCCCATAGTCCCAGGCGGTGTGGCCTGTCCATTTGGTCCAGCCAGGAGGGCAGGAGCTCAGAAGTTTTCCTCCTGAAACTTTGGAAGCACCGGCCCCCTCGACGCCAAATGACAACCTGGGCCGTCGAGCGGGATGGTGGCTGGACGCTCCCAGGCAGCCGGGCATTTCCAAGGGGCCTGTGGTCACCGTCGGGAATCCCGGGAAGCGAGGCCCCAAACCAGGCCCCCATGGTGCCCGCCACCTGGACCCTCCACCCGGGATCCAACATCTGAGCAGCCGCGAGTGGGTCCCCGGAGAGATGCAGGCCTATCCGTGAGCGTCCAGGCCTCAGGGTCTTCCGATGCATTATTTTCCCCTTACCTACCCTACGCTGTCCTAATACAATGTTGAAAAATAAAATTATGAACATCCCTGTTAAGCTCAGACGTGTTTGCAGGACCCCCCCGTATATCAGTGCTCACCCCTTACACCTGGCCCTCCTCTGGCCTCCAAGAACCCCAGGCCCGGTCGCCAACCCCAGCCCCAGAAAACAGGGCTCGGGCATCTCCTGGGGTCCCCACCTCCCTGCTTCACACATGAGGTAGGGGGCCACCAACACCACCTTCGACGGCTTTCCGGGGTTTTGATTTTCAGGTTAAGTCCTGCCGTCTCGCCCTGGCCGGTGTGGCTCAGTGGTTAGTGTGTCGGTCAGCGCACGGAAGGGTCTCGGGTTCGATTCTCCGTCAAGGGCACGTGCCCGGGTTGCAGGTTCCCCACCCTGATTGGTGCGCGTGTGGGAATCACGTAATCGATGTGTCTCATATCAATGCTTCTCTCTCTCTCTTTCCCTCCCTCCCTTCCACTCTCTCTAAAAATCAATGGAAAAAATATCCTCAGATGAAGCTTAAAACAAAAAAGCAAAAAACACAACCCCTCCCAGGTCCATCAGAGGCTCCCATGGGGTCCAGTTCACGCGCAGACCCGCAGCTCGCGTTTCCAGGAAAAAGTTACCCTTTTCTGTCCGACGTTTCCACGAACCTGCAGGGTCCTGACAGCAATCTTGGGGCGGTCGCCTCACCCGGTTATCACAGGCCCCGGGGGCGCGTGTACGAGCCCAGCTGGGGTTGCAACAGGCGGAATTTCAGGTCTCCCCCAAACCAGCCCCGGCGATAACGGGCGAACACGCCTTGTTTTCTGCGTTCAGTTCCAGGAAAATCTTTCGAAAGACTTAGGTGCTTTTTATCTCAGCTCGGCCCGATCCACCCAAGGGTGTCAAGCTCTGAAGGCGACAATCTCTCCGATCAGCTGCCACCGCCCCTTATGAAATGCCTGTTTCTTTTTGTTTTTTGTTTTTTGTTAACCCTCACTGGAAGATATTTTTTTCCCCCATGATTTTTAGAGAGAGAGGAAGTGCGGGGCGGGGGCGAGAGAGAGAGAAACGTGGATGTGAGGCGGGTTGATTGGTTGCGTCCTGGTCGCAGGCATGTACCTGGCTTGCAGGTTTCATGCTTGGCCCCTGGTCGGGGTGCGTTCGGGGGGCACCCAGTCGATGTGTGTCTTTCACGCCCATGTTTCTCTCACCCTCCCTTCCACTCTCTCTAAAAATCAATGGAAAAAATGTCCTCTGGTGAGGGTTAAAAAAAAAAAAATTACTTCTGTTTGTGTCGCCGCAACTCTCTCCGTGTGCGTGGCGGGCTCTGCACAGCCTCCCCAAGGAGAAAAGGTCTTGTGAGGGAGTTTATTTAACAGCCTCCAGCTGCCCCAAACCAGCCACGACGGGAGGAACACGTGTGTGCTCCAGGCGATTTAGGAAATCGGAGAGAAGTTTATTTATAAGGTAAAAACGGGCTTTTTAAAAAAGGTCACAAATACATAAAACAAAAGAAAAAGTTTCTTGAAGTTTGATGATAATCACCCCTGACATTCTGGTGTCAAATTGTCATGAGTATGTATATATGAACACTTGTGCATGCGCGCGCACACACGCATGCACACGCATGCAAACACACATGTGCTCCTGCACACGCACAGACACACGCCTATGAATGCACACACAGCTCCACACGTGTGCACGTGACCATGCGTGCACACACGTGCACACACGTGCACACACAGGGACAACACACATGCACACAGTCTAGCACGCATGCTCTCCCACACGCACCACACATGTACACACGTGCTTTCACGCACACACATGCACACACATGCACACATATGCACACATGCATGAGCGGATAGAACAGGACATGGACCCAAATTGGACGGCGACCTTTCGAGTCACGTCAGAAACCTTACGCATCGAGGGGACAATGCTCAGGACTGATGTTTTCAGAATGGTGGTGGGGCCCTGCTGGGTCCACCATTTCTGCTTGTCTGCTCCCAAAGGGCCTCATTTCCTCTAGTGCAAGGATGTCCTCGGGTTCCTGTAAGCTTGGCGGTGGGCTGTGCCCATCCCAGGTGACCTAAGAGGGAAGACAGAGCACAGTTGAGACCACGGACTCCAGTCCCTGGTTGTCCCATAAGCAGACTGGGGGGGGGCATCTACACGGTGGAATATTACGCAGCCATGAAAAACAGCGAGGCTCTGACACAGACTACAGGGCGGATGGACCTTCAACACACGATGCCCAGAAAGAGAAGCCAGACACACAAGTTCACATAGCGTGTGACTCCATTTCTGCAAAAAGCCCACAGCAGGCAAATCCATGGGCACCGCGTCCCAAGCCAGCCCGCACCTCCAACTACACCAGGGCCCGTGCGTGTCCCACCAGGACAAGCACTCACCTCTGGGAAGGGCACTAAGGTGCCCACCACCTCCCTTTTCACCTGCGGCACTGGAGGGAACAGCTTTCCTCTCAGGGAGAACCTGGGGAGGGAAGACAAACCATGGGCTCGAATGCTCAGAGTCTGATCCGCGCTGGGATGCCTTTCCCTTCCTCGAGAAACCCAGCAGCCAAGCTCATGGCACGTGGCCCCCGCCACCATCGGGGAATCGTTTCCTGCCGGAGGGAACAGGGATGCCAGACGCTGATGGTGAGATCGGGGCCCACGCTGTGGACACAGAGCAGCTTTTAGGGCTCCAGCTGGGGACAGACATGGAGAGGCCTGAGCAGGGGCCTGGCAGGGTGGCTGGGGCCTGAAGAAGCTGAGGCACACTTGTCAGCTCAGCCTTGTCTGCCAGACTGGCCACCGAAGCCAGACTGCTGGGCAGGGGGACAGCGAGATGGAGGGACTCTCTGCACCCGGCGTGGAGCCCTGCTAGGAAGCAGACACAGCCAGGAGCGGACATGCAGAGCTGACCACCAGTGACCGCCAGGCATCCCCTCCCCACCTCGTGACCTTCCCTCAGGTTCTGGCTTCCTGGCTCAAGTGCACCGGAGAGGTGGGTGTGGCCCCAGCACCCCCCAGGCATCCCAACCCTCCAAGTGCCCACAGGTGGCCCCCCAAGGCCCCAGGGCCATTTGAGGCACCCCGGGACTTCTCAAGCACTCTCAGGAATCCCCAGGTGTCTCTGAGGGTCACTGAGGACTTTGTCACTGCAAATGCTGTAAGAACTTCCAGGACTCTGAGCACCTCAGGCTCTTCAGCCCCCCAGATTCTCTGACACCCCAAGAGTTCCCAGCACCCCTAGACTCTCCAAGACTCTCCAAGCTCCTCAGATTCTGCAGCACCCCAAGAATTCCCAGCACCCCCACTATCCAGCACCCCTAGACTGTCCAGCACCCCAGACTCTCCAAGCCACAGATTCTACAGCACCCCCAGAATTTCAAGTACCCCCAGAATCACCAGCAGCCTCAGACTCTCCACAGATTTCACAGCACCCCTAGAATTCCCAGTACCCCCAGACTCTCTAAGGCTCTCCAAGCTCTTTAGATTCCACAGCATCCCCACAATACCCAGCACCCCCATGCTCTCCAAGCCCTTCAGATTCTGCAGCACCCCATGAATTCCCAGCACCCGCAGGCTCTCCAAGCCCTCTCCCCGCCAGGACCCTCAAGCATTTTTATTTGGGTCCCTCCCTATCAGAAAGTCAGGGGGCATCCTGAGGGAGCTGGGGACCCCCACCCCATCTACACGCCCACAAGTCTGAGCCAGGGATTGAGGACACTCCCCAGCCTCCGGTGGGCATCACGAGGTGTCACCCATAGCGTGCACGTGTCACCCATATGATGATGCAGCCTGGCCTAGAGGACTGAGCTCAAAATCTGCAGCCAGTTTTGACGGACGACCCCGGATGCACCCCTTCTAAGAGCGACCCCAACTGGGTGCCTTGTAAACTGACAAATTGCTGCCTGGAAATCAGCCTCCGTGCTCACTGCTGCCCCCAGGTGGCTGTTGTGACCAAGGACATGCTCAGCGCTGACCCCTTTTTGCAGGGAGCTCAGGGGACACAGGGAATTACAACAGTGTGGACACGGGGGTGAGGGGGGATTCGCTGACTGTGCTGAGCTCACCGGTTCTTTGCCTTCAGGGGCCTAGAACCATTTTCCCATTTTCCAGACGCCGGTGACTCAATGCACAGACTCCTGGCTTTGCGTCTTAGTGAAAAATCCTCATATTTACCATTTTCCTCCAAGCACCAAACAATGAAGATTGTGCTGACCCATCAATAAGAGGTCTTTCAATGTGGAAGCAACAGCATTTATTTGAGATCAGCAAGAGCAGCGACTCGGAGAGCACGGATTCAGGCCGGAGCCCAAACAGCGTCCCGATGAGGAGACAGAGGAGAGGGGTGTTTATGAGGAAGGGACGGGAGACAGTGACACCCACGGCGGGAGGGCGTGGCTGTGGGTGCAGGTAACAGGACGTTGTGACGCTGATTCTAAACAATGTGTTTAATCTTCAGTCCTGTGGTCGCCCGTCTTGTGGTTGTCACACCTGCTTTCCCGTCATCTTTGCACACAGCTCTTTTGGATACAATGTTGCTTTAGGCCCCATGCAAAGGTTACTTTGTCTTGTCAGTGGTCGTCACACCTGCTTTCCAGTCATCTTTGCAGGAAGCTCTTTTGGATACAATGTTGCTTTAGGCCCCGCGCAAAGGTTACTTTGTGTCCTCAGTGGTCGTCACACCTGCTTTCATGTCATCTGCAGACAGCTCTTTTGGATACAATGTTGCTTTAGGCCCCGTGCAAAGGTTACTTTGTCTCGTTTTAACATCCGAAGGTTTGAGGCGCCAGACCGG
The DNA here is from genome assembly GCF_964146895.1 of Miniopterus schreibersii. Lineage (NCBI taxonomy): Eukaryota > Metazoa > Chordata > Mammalia > Chiroptera > Miniopteridae > Miniopterus > Miniopterus schreibersii. The sequence continues at coordinate 514,503 of NC_138120.1, read as the reverse complement.
GGCAAGGGATTGTGTCTGGGACGGCAGCTCCAGCTCCATGGCAGAGGGGCCCCGTTTATTGTTATTTTTCTCTTTTTGACATCTCAGATCTTAACGGCTGAGGTTGCTCTGTTTGGATACAATGTCCTTCGTAATGTGGATTCGTTTATTTTATTCTTTGCAAACACATATTTCAGAAACCATGCGACCTGCGGCACTCAGAACAGTGAAATTCCTCGGGCCTTCATCCCCGGGGTGGGGGTGGGGGCGCGGAGGGAGAGAACCAGGGGGGACGTGTGGCCCCATGGGGGTGGCTATCATGCAGCGGGAAACCCCGAACCTGTTATGGGCCTGTCCCTGTTCCCCTCTCCTAGCCCTCAGCGATTTCAATCAGATTCCTGTATGTGGATTTGATACTGTTATAATCAACCCAGTTATTAATTAACTGTAAATAGCTAAGGGAAGGCCAGATAATACGGGCATGTCATTTGTGCAGCTTTGCCAGGAAGCTGCATATATATATATATATTTTTAATCATCACCCAAGGATATTTTTTCTACTGCTTTTCAGAGAGAGTGGGAAAGAGAGAGAAAGAGAAACATGGATGCGAGAGAGACACATCGATGGGTTGCCTGTCACATGCACCCCGCCCGGGGCCGGGGATGGAGCCTGCAACCCAGGTATGTGCCCTTGGTCAGAATCGAACTCAGGATCCTTCAGCCCACCGGCCAGTGCTCTAACAGCTGAGCCAGACCAGCCAGGGCAGGAAACGACAATTGAACAGTCCCCGGGGAAGCCACCCCCCACCCATCCTGCTGGGAGAAGGGACTGGACAGGGGGAGGGCAGAATCACGCCCAGCAACATCTGGGTGACTTAGGGAAGGTACTTGTCTGTCAGTCACACCTGGGTCATTGGCCAGAGTAGGTGTGGCCCTTGCAAGTTCAAGAAGGTGTGAGATATTTAATGTCCTAAACCAAGGAGTCTCCCGCTCTTGGTTTGCGCCTGACTCCTGCATTCGCCCATGTGGCTCACGGCCATGGGGACCCCGCACACAATGGACTGATGGGCTGCAACGAGCCCGATGCTACACAGGACCCGGCTCCACCATGGGACAGAGACTCTGGACACTGGCTTTGCTTCGGGCTCTGCTGAATCCCCAGCTGCCCCTCTCCCAGGACAGGATAAAGGGAAATGGGATTTTGGAAACCCAGGGGTGTCATTCCATGCAAATAAAAATCACTCAGCCTTTCCTGAGAATCTCCCCAAAGCCAGTGTCCAGAGTTTCCCTCCCACGGTGGAGCCGGATCCCGTGTAGCATCGAAATTATTTCTCTTGAGACATCGTAAGGACCTGATCCCCAGCATCCGGTGGGGAAGGGGACACCCCGCTTCCACCAATAATAGATCTGCGTGTCCTGGTCATTCTGTGTGATTGGGGCCTTACGGTCTGCCCCTCCCTTCACTGAGCATGTTGTTTTCAAGGTGTTTTTTTTGGCGGGGGGGCCGGGACTTACCTTGTGCATAGGAACATCAAGATGGTGGTGACCAAAGCCGCCACCCCCACCACCAGCCCCACGAGGGCCACAGGGGTGCCGCTGACATCCTGCTCGGGGAGGCCTGTGGGGTAAGAAAAGAAGGAGAGGGTCAGAAGGGACCCCCCTCAGTGTCACACACATCGCCTCCTGCCTCACCTTGACAGGCGAGAGGGCACCTAATAGTGATAGGACCGCGGTTATTCAACGATCATTCACCTTACTAACCACAGATAAGAGGTTTTCCTACAGACCCCGGGAAACCGGACGCTGTGTTGCAAAGGGAAAAAACAAGTCTGTAAAAGATAAGAGACACTTTGGGGCCCGTCGCTCAGAAAAGAAAATGCATTTTGAGAGCAGACCAAGGACAGGATGGGCTTTGATTTGGTTGCTGGGCCTGGACCCTGACCCCCTTCCGGGACTTTGCCTCGGGAACACTGAGCATTCTCAGGTCCCAGGAACTGGCAGAGCTGGGTTTTAACACCAGAGAAAATTAACTACCTTGTTATCGGACCTCAAGGGCCTGGAAGGAGACACACGGACCACAGACCCTGCAGCCGCCCCCTGCAAGCAGCCCTTCTTCTTGACCCCTATATAACCAGCCGACTAATAGGGGAGGTTAGAGCAGAATTGATAGCACGACCCACTGCTCTCCCATACTGCCGGCATTATTGGAAAAAACACTCATAGACGACTCAACCTTGTCTCTGCTTAATTTGGCTCAAGTAGGGACCAGAGGCCTGGATCCATTGTGTCCAGTTTCAACCTCATGATCAGACGACGCGGTGAGAGTGTGGTCAGAGGAAGCAGGGCTGGAGCAGAGGCGGACGGGACTTCCAGACACTGGGACCTGTGTGTGTGTGTGTGTGTGTGTGTGTGTGTGTGTGTGTGCTGGGCCCATGGACAGTGACCAATCTCTCCTTCCTCGGATCCTGTGTCTACCCCAGCGCCCTGTCCCCATTTCCTCCATGCCCTGCTCACAAGAGAGAACCAGCCCGAATACATTTCCGGGAGGGCGCAACACCGCACCCCAACGCTTTCCTTCTCAGGGGATATTTACTCTCAACAAGGCACTGACGTAGCTAAAGGAATGAATGTATAACTGTGAAACGCCAGGGATGGGAGAGAGGGGTCCTGTATGTATGTGTGTGTGTGTGTGTAGCAAGGGCTATTTCCCCGAGCTGTGAACCTGCAGCCTAGAAGGAAATAGGCTTGTGCGTGGATTCAGTAGCTCCTCTGAGGTTGGGGGCAGGAGATAGGGACCAGCCCAGGTGGATTTTCGGCGCCCAGCAGGTGCATCCTTAGAGCTCATCCCCTGTTTGCCCCTGAATGGATCCGGAGGGACTGCTTGGCCCAGGCAAGGGTGGACCCCAACCCTGTGGGTTTTCTGCCCCTTCTATGGGGCCTCAGTGTTCATAGGTTATGCCCTTGGCATTTTCTGCCTGGAGCACATCTGGGGGACAGGAAGTGTCACATTCGCAGGCCATTCACTTTGTAACAGCGCCCCCTGCTGTCACCCAGGAGGAGGGCACGAGGGGCCCCCAGGAAGATGCTCAGAGCAGAGAGAAGCCAGAGCTGGAAAGGCTGACCCCTGAGGGGGGCATCCTGGAGTTGGGGGTGGCCAGCAGCTGGGGCCTTAAAGTTGTAACCTAGTGGGGTTGAAGTGAAAGTGACAAAGAGGGGTTCTTGCCCCTGTGGTTGAGTCCGGGAGGGACCTCCTAATTGGGCAACCCCAGAAACACAGCAGGCGGTGCAGGGGGCCCAAGAGGAGACCGAGCAGGAGCTGCCTGGGTCCTCTCCCCTGGGAGGAGCTCTGCAGTGAGCTCATGGACCGCCCCTCCCCAAAATAAAACCATAACATGTGCGCATCCTAAACCTCAAACTCCGGGAGCAGGACCATAGATAGAAACAGGGTCTCTGCAGATGGGACGAAGGGAAGGATTTGAGATGAGGTCGTCCTGGGTCAGGGGGGCCCGACATCCAAGGGCAGGGTCCTTGGATGAGACAGAAGAGGAGACACAGACACAGAGGAGAAGCCACGTGGAAACGGAGGCAGAGACGGGAGGGAGGCGGCCACCAGCCCACGGACGCCTGGAGCCCCAGTTGCTGGAAGAGGCAGGAAAGACCCTCCCTGGAGCCTCTGGAGGGAGCTCAGCCTTAGGGCAAGTTGACCTCAGATGTCTGGTTTGCAGAACAGAGACAGGAGGGAGGCGGCCACCAGCCCAGGACACCTGGAGCCCCAGGAGCTGGAAGAGGCAGGAAGGACCCTCCCCTGGAGCCCCTGGAGGGAGCTCAGCCCTGGGACAACTTCATATGAGACTCCTGGTTTGCAGGACACACAGGTGGGAGGGAGGCGGCCACCAGCCCAGGACACCTGGAGCCCCAGGAGCTGGAAGAGGCAGGAAGGGCCCTCCCCTGGAGCCCCTGGGGGGAGCTCAGCCCTGGGACAAGTTGATCTGAGACTCCTGGTTTGCAGGACACACAGGTGGGAGGGAGGCGGCCACCCGCGCGGGGCCGTAACTCACCAAAGCGCAGCGCATCGCTCCAGTCACTCCACAGCCGGCTGTAGGCAAACTTCACCCGGGCTCGCACCGTGTGCTGGGCGCTCGCGGACGAACTTGGCATCACGTAGACGTTGTCCTCAGTCCCTCTTTGCAACACCTTTCAAAGGAAACAGGACCTGCCCTGACTGCCGGTGGAGACAAACCCTGAAGGGGCAGCAGGGAGGCGGCAGGTCAGCGTCGCAACCAGGGGTGAGCGCAGATGCTCTTGCACCGCAGGGACCTGACCGCCAGGGGGCGCGCGAGGACCCTGGACCAAAGGAGGGAATGTTAGGGGCCCCTGGGCTCTGCAAGTGGGGCGAGTCCCCTACGCCCGTGGGGGCCACTTGAGGCTACTCTGATGCTGCACAAGGAGGTAAGTGGGGACAGGGACCCCACCAGGCACCGTCTGGGTGGCTCAGCCAAGTCTGCAGGACAGTCCCCTGCGCGCCCCTTGGACAGATTTCGCATCCAGGCCCGTCACCAGCTGCCTCTGGAAGGCCAGGCTGTGCTGGGGCCAAGGCTGAGCAGGACGGACAGGCTTAGGTCCTGTTTTTTTGAGGTGTTGCTGAGCCCACGACGTTTCTTCAGAGCCCAGTTAGGAAGGTGCACGGTGACCGCTGTTTGCATGTCAGGCGGAGCCCCGTGGACATGCTCGGGGCTGTTTCTCTTGGGCTCAGAGATGGAGTTTGCTTTTGTTGAATTTGCAACCAGTGGCATTTTATTTTATTTTATTTTATTTTTTATTTTATTATTTTATTTTATTTTATTATTTTATTATTTTATTTTATTATTTTATTTTATTATTTTATATTATTTTATTTTATATTTTATTATTTTATTTTATTATTTTATTTTATTATTTTATTTTATTATTTATTTTATTTTATTATTTTATTTTATTATTTTATTTTATTTTATTTTATTATTTTATTTTATTTTTATTTTTATCAGGGTCTCTCTTTGTTTTATTTTTCCTGAAATGTTATTTCAGTTTTTTTGTTCATCGCCGCCTGACGATATTCTTTCCATTGATTTTTAGAGAGAGTGGGAGGGAGGGAGAGACAGAGAGAGAAACACGGATGTGAGAGAGACGCATCCATGGGTTGCCTCCTGCGTGCGCCCCTAGGCCACGGATCAGACCTTCGGCCCAGGCCCGGGCGCTGGATTGGGAATCGGACCCGAGACCCTTCAGTGTGCAGGCTGACTCTCCAACCTCTTGAGTCACGCTGGCCAAGGGTACCTGTGGCTTTTTAGATTTAGCAGTTGCCACAAAGGCCCTGTGGTAGCTGCCTGAGGGGAGACACAGACCCAGGGAACTGCCGGCCAGCCCATGGATCTGGACTGAGAGATTCCCCCGGCCACCAGGCAGGGGAAGCCAGGCGTGTTGCCTGCAGGATGCCGGCACCGTGCTGGGCCACAGACGTCACCCGAGAAACAGGTGAGGCTCGGGGAGCACATGTATCTCCCCAAAGGGAGCCTCCAGGACGGCCTTCAGACCGCTCCTTCTCCTCTTTGCGTTTCTCCAGGCCACTCCAAGTACGGTCCATGGGCAGGCGAGACCCTCAGGATGACAAGTGATAAATCAGAGAGCACTGAACAGGTGGCCAGGCTCCCTCCAGAGGCCCCAGGGAGGGTCCTTCCTGCCTCCTCCAGCTCCTGGAGCTCCAGGCGTCCCTGGGCTGGTGGCCGCCTCCCTCCCGTCTCTGCCTCCGTGTCCACGTGGCTTCTCCTCTGTGTCTGTGTCTCCGCTTCTGTCTCTTACAAGGACCCTGTCCTTGGATGTCGGGCCCCCCTGACCCAGGACGACCTCATCTCAGATCCTTCCCTTCATCCCATCTGCAAAGGCCTTGTTTCCAAATACGAACCCATTCCAAAGACGGACAATGCTCTGTTCACGGGGTGGATGAAGGCCACGTGCTGGAGCTGAGCCAGTGGCATCAGGGACACAGCGTCTCAATCCCAAACTGCAGCCCGGGGACCACTACAGGGCTTGCTGGGACCCGCGGCTGAGTTGTGCAGAGCGCCAAGGGGACGGCTGACCCGTGAGCGCCCACGGCCCAGGCACAGACATCACAGAGATAAAAAGAGATACTTACGGGGTCTCTCTTGGAGGAGCTGCCCTGGGAAAGGAGAGCACAGGAGACACAGTCAATAGCTGTTTTTACAATATTGGATTTAAATGCAAGAGTCCACCCAGAACCCCAGAATGGGTACGAAGATTATTTTTAAGCTGAAAATAATCTGGGATTCAACAGATGTAGGAAAACAGCCTTCCAGGCCCTGGCTGCTGTGGCTCAGTGGTTGAGTCTCATGCTGTGCACCGAAAAATCATGGGTTCGATTCCCCGTCAGGGCTCATGCCCGGGTTACGGGCTCGATCCCCAGTCGGGAGAGTGCAGGAGGCAGCCGATCAATGACTCATCATTGATGTTTCTCTCTCTCTCTCCCTTTCCCTTCCTCTCTCTGAGATCAATAAAATGTATTTAAACAAGAATGGCTTTGAATGCCGACCTCACACCAAATACAAAAATCATCTCAAAAAGGAGCACAGGCCTAAACGTCAGCGCTCAGGCCGTGAAAGCCTTAGAATCAAGCATAGGTATAACCGTGACTTGGGCTGAGCCCAATGGTTCCCTAGCTCAGACATCAAATGTGTAAGAGGCAAAAGGAAAAAAAAAAAAAAAGTTGGATTTCATCGAAAAGGAATGGGTGTGGTACATGTAGAGTGTGGAATACTATACAGCTGTGAAAAGGAAAGATCTCTTATGCTTTGGGACAGAAGGGAGGGGCCTGGAGAGTGTTATACTGAGTGAAATAAGCCAGACAGAGAAAGACAAACATCCCCATGATCTCACTCAGATGTGGAATCTAATGAACAAAATAAACTGACAAACAAAATAGATTCAGAGACAGATGCATGGAGCAGATGGAGGGAGCTCAGAGGGAAGGCGGGGAGACGGGAAGAGGTGAACTGAAGAATTTATATGCATCTATGCGTAGGCCATGGACACAGGCAATAGTGTGGGGAAGGCCTGGGGGCGGGTAAGGGTGCAGGGTAGAGGGGGGGCAATGGGGCAAAAAAGTGGGACATCTGGAATACTTTCAACAATAAAGATAATTTAAAAAAAATAAAAATCATGGGTGGTGCTATTATGGCCAAGAGCAGTTAAAGGACTATCGTAGAACCGTTTTTCCAGAGCGGAGCTGTGATTTCGTCAGTGGGGATTCAACTCCACGCGTGAATCTTCCCGAGGTCGGGGCCCTCACCTCTCTTTGGATGTCCAGTTCGTAGCACAAGGCACCGCTCGACATGCCCAGTCTCATCTTGGGGTTGTCCCACCGGATAATGTGATGGGACCCGTTGAACTGAACCGTGATGTTTGCTGGGGGGTTATACTTTTCTAAGAAAAACAAAAACAAAAACCCAGAAAATTCATGCAACTCGAGGACATAGCAACGTACAAGGCAGAGGCATCAAGGAGACGCAGCGGAATGGATCTTCCTCGTCGCTGTCTCTCCCCCCTTCCACTCTCTCCGAAAAGCAATGGGGTAAAAAATACCCGCCGGGCAGGATTAAAAAAACCCAAATGCCATTCTTACCCTTCATTGAGTTCCCCGTAGATTTACCGCCTGCAGTAGCTCAGACCCGTTTCCCTTTATCGGCTGACTCGCCATTTATTGTTCTTTGTTCAAATGGTACATAAATCCTTCGATCTAACTGCTTTTTTTGGGGGGGGAGGGGAGTGTGTTTCATTTTATTTCTATGGAGCTCCCCCATGCATGTAAAAATTTAAAACATTAAATTTAAAACAGATGCTTTTCTCCGGTTCAGGTTGCAGTTGTGAATTTAATTCACATGCCCCTGTCACAGAACCTAAGAGGGTATAGAAAAAAAAAATTTTTTTTTTTTCTTCCCTTCTAGTCCTAAGTACTTGAAGACGGAAATGTGCCCCAGAAACAAAATACATGTGTTAGATAAACTTCATTCAGGCCTAAGGGAGAGGGCTGCTGGCCGTAAATTCAACCTTAATGCATCAGCAACGTATATTCAGTAAGATGTTTTTAAGCAGAAACACGCGTAAAACAAGGTCGTATGTTGAGCAGCCGATGGAAATGCTGTGGCCAGAGGCTAACCTTGTATTTTTCTCTAAACAGGACGATTGAGTATTTGCTAGGTTTAGAGTTTTAGGGAATTTCTGCAACATCAGCACCACAAATATCAAGGATCTCTCATGTGCGTGTCATCTTTTACGTGGGACCCCAATATGCGCCCCTCCTGGATCCCACCCCAAGGCGGGGCGGGGGGGTCATGAGCATCCGAACCCCCATTCTGCGCATTTCCTGCACCCCGAATCTAGGCCCTGGATTGTGCTCGGGCCCCCACACCCCGTCCCAGGAAGTCCCGGTCCAAACCCAAAAGGCGGGGAAGCGAGACGAGACACCGTCTTACCCATTTCAATGGTTTTCAGCGGAGAGACGTCCACGAACTGGACGGCGGTCTCCTGGCTGGTTCCGTTCACCCAGAAGAAGTAGGTTTCTGTCAGCTGGGGTCCCACGAGCTCATCAAAATGACAGCCCACGTGGGTCCCCCTCAAGTCAGCGATGTATCGGGGACATTCGACCTCGCGGTCCTGCCTGCAGTTTCCACAGGGGATCAAGGGAAAGGCGGGGTGGGTGTCCTGTTGGGGGCTCACCCTGGAGACCGAAACCTCCCCCCCTGAACCCTGAAAACCCTCCAAAGAGGGCAAGAAATAAGATATTATATATATATGATATTATATATATATAATTTTTATCCAATGATAATATATATTATCATATATATGATTATATATATTTTATATATATTGATAATATATATTATCTATATGATTATATATTTTTTATATATATTGATAATATATATTATATATTATCATTGGATAAAATGATAATATATATATAATATATATTATATATATATATATAATGATTATATATATTATCATTGGATAAAAATGACACCTGAATGCATGTGTGTCCCAGGTCATCGCAAAAAGATTGCAAAGAAAGGAAGAAATCTCTCCCTTTAAAAAAAAAATTATTTTATTTTTTAATCTTCGCATGAGGATTTTTTCCCCCCGTTGATTTTCAGAGAGAGGAGACAAGAGAGAGAGAGAAACATCGATGTGAGAGACACAATGACCGGTTGCCTCCCGCACGAGCCCCGACAGGGGCCGGGATTCGAACCCGCAACCGGGATACATGCCCTTGGCCAGAATCGAACGCACGACCCTTCCGCCCTCAGGCGGACGCTCTTAACCAAGGAGCCAAACCGTTGGCCGGGGACATGGGTTGATTCTTATATGTGCCCTGAGCGGGACTCGAACCCGCAACCTCGGCGCCGCACCTGGACGATGCTCTAAGGACCTGGGCCACCCGTCAGGAGAGCTGAGTGGAGACGCCCCTTCCTGGTTACACCCTCGGGATAAAAATGTCTCATTTCCTAATTTCTTTAGGATTTACAGAATTTGCGGGGTTTACGGAATTTGCGGGGTTTACGGAATTTGTGGGGTTTACGGAATTTGCGGGGTTTACGGAATTTGCAGACGGGAAACAGCCGAAGCCAAATTTAAACATTTTCTCTCTTTGTCTGGTTCTCTGGCTCTTTGGCATTTCAGAGACGCGGCCCCAGGTCCTGGAAGAAGCATCTCTGAGACGTGCGACCGGCTAAAGCTGTGATTTGTGACTTTTTTTTGTTTTTTTTTAAACATATTTTTATTGCTTTTAGACAGAGAGGCTGCCTCCTGCACGCCCCCAACTGGAGATGGAGCCAGAAACCCGGGCACGTGCCCTGACCTGGCATCGAATCCTGACCTCCTGGTTCATAGGACAATGCTCTAGGCAGCCTGTGACTTTAGGGTCCCCAGCTCACCTGGAGGTCCAGCCGTACAGGTGATACTGGACGTCGGCGGGGGCGGCCGGGCCCGGCCTCCAGCTACACTTCATGAGGTGCACGTCGTAAATGAGGCAGGAGAAGTTGACAGCCCCGGAGCCTCCCCTGCCTGGGGAGACAAACCCAAATCCTCACCGACGGCACCCCCAGCGCCTCGACGGCGAGGGCCAGGCCAGGCCCATGCAGGGGAGCCGGGGTTCCAGCCAAGGTGACATCACCTGAGTTGCGAAAGTCCAGGACTTCCTGAAACGTCTCCCCGTCGGCGGACACGGTCACGGTCAGGGTGGCGCCTCTGTGCACCACGGCGTTTGGGAATCGGCAGAAGTGGGTGTCGTCTCGGGCCTGGAAGGGGCGCGGCCAAGGACACAGACACGGTGTCTCCCCCAAAAAGGTACACACGCCTGTTTCCCGACAGCTCAATATATGTTGTTTTCTTTTCAGATGTAGCCCATTGGAGTTAATAAATTATTCGTAAGTGTATCTACATTTTTTGGGGGGGACGCCCTGTGCAGAACCTGTGCTTTGAACTCCCTTGGGCCCGATTCTATCCGGCAACAGCTCTCTGAGGGTTTCTGGCCCTTTCGGTCATTTCTTTCTTTTTTAAAATATTTTTATTGATTTTTAGAGAGCGGAAGGGAGAGGGAGAGAGAGAGAGAAACATCTATGAGTCATGGATCGGCTGCCTCCTGCATGCCCCTTACTGGGGATCGAACCCACAACCTGGGCATGTGCCCTGACCCCAGAATGGAACTGGTGACCTTTAGGTGCCCTGGATGGTGCCCAACCAACTGAGCCACACCAGCCAGGGCCTCTACCCATTTCTTTGGGGTGTCACTGTTTTTCTAGGAAGGCCTCTGGGTACATATAAAATTTAACATCAGTTTAAAAATATATGGTTTTCCTTTGCCAGGCCAGTGTGGCTCAACGGTTGAGCATCGACCTATGATCCAGGAGGTCCGGGTTCGATTCCCGGTCAGGGCACGTTCCCTCTAAACGAAGGCGTTTTTGCGCTCTCGGTTCCTCTTGGTTGACCACTGGCTTTTGGGGTTCTCGCTCTCCTGCTCCCCTGAATTCTCCCATGTGGCCCATGGCCGTGGGGGACCCCAGATGCAATGGGCTGATGCACCGTAATGGGCCTGAAGCTGGACTGGACCCGGCTCCACCGTGGAACGGAAACTCTGGGCATCCGCTTTGCTTGCAGCCCTGCTGGATCCCCAGCTGCACCTCTCCCGGGACGGGACCAAGGCAAATGGGACTTTGCAAACCCAGGGATGTCATTCTGCTAAAATAAAAATCACTCAGCCTCCCCTGCGAGTCTCAGAAAATTATTTTTCTCGAGATATCGTCAGGATCCCAACCCCCGGACTCAGTGGGGAGAGGGGTACCCGACTTCCCCGATAACAGTGCCGTATGGGAATGGTTTCTTTTGCCCATTTTTTCCCCAGCAGATCGGGGACAAAAGGGGTGTCCTCGCCCCGTATTGCACCTATTTCATCAGCCCAACTCACAGCCGACCATGGGTGGGAGGGAGTCTGTGGGGTGCCACCTTGGTGCCTGTGTAGCATCCACCGGACGATCAGCCCCAGAAACCCAAATCTCCTTTTCTTCACGTAGTCATTTCTCTGTTTATTGCCTTTTGCTTAAAATGGTTCTCGTATAATAAGCTCCCGCGTCCAACCGCTTCTTTGGGTTTTTGTGTCTTGTCTGTGAAGCTTCGTGTATGTAAAAACTAAACGTGTGAACCAGATGTCACGCGGGAGGCTTAGCCGCTCTTTTTTCAGTTAATTTGCAGGTCCCTGTCACGGAACTTAAGGGGATGGAGGAAATCAGCTTTTTGTTTGTTTTTTTCTTTTTTTTTTTTCCATCTTCGACGAGAGTGATAGGAGTGAGGATCTGGGTCAGGGAGGGGACTCGGGAGGCATTTCACAGAGAAACGCAGGATTTACAAGACGTCAAGGCCCAGGGTGCGAATCCTGTGCGCTCACCTGTGGACGTTGCCGGGTGGAAAACTTGGGCGGGGTGTCTATTTTGCATTCTTGCCAGGTCACGTTTCTCCGATAATTCCAGGTCAGCAGTTTTCTTCTCGGATCTAGCTTCATGTTTACAACGGGCGATAGGCCCCCCTCTGCGGCCACTGAAAGAAACAAACACCCAAAAACCCCGTGAGAGTCGGGAGTGCAGGAGGCGATACGGGGACATGGACCACGACGGGCTTTTCAGGGGCAAATACGGTCATAACTCTGGATGATGCGGGGGCCAGGTGGGTACTGGAAATACCCAGGGGATGGGGGGATCACTTTGTAAAGTATATGATTGTCTACACATCGGGCTGTGCCCCTGAAACGAACACAAAATAATATGGAGTGTCCGCTTTACTTGAAAATAAAATGAATAAACAAGTTTAGAAGCAAATAAAAAAATACTCAAAAAAAAAAAAAAATGACATTTCATTCTCTCGGTTGAAAATTCAGGAAGAGACTCCCCACCTTCTCTGTCTCTCTCTGTCTCTCTCTTTTTAAAAATTTTTCCACAGTGTCTCTCTGTTCCTTTTGAACGGATGTCAGTTTCTCAAATGTGCCCACACTCCTGTGCGCAGGTGTATTGGAGCAAAGACGTGAATTCCCGCCTCCAGAGAGAGAAAGCGTCTCCCTTCAGCAGCATCTCGCTGGGGTTTCCAAACCCACCCGAGGGCACAGGCGGGCGGGCCCTGTCTCTCTCCACCACCAGGTGGGATTTCCGTGTGTGCCGGCTCGTGAGTGGGTTTGTCTGGGGCACAGGTGCCATTCTTAGTTAATATAAACTAAGATCGTTTTCCTTCTGCCTTTGGGGACAGGTTTTCCAGTTTGGCAGGACATTGGGGGCTTAATAATTTTCCCTGGCCTGGCAGGGCCGGGTGTGGCTCAGCGGTTGAGCGTCGACCTAGAATCCAGGAGGTGGCGGGTTCGATTCCCGGTCAGGACACATGCCCGGGTTGAGGGCTCGATCCCCAGTCGCGGGCGTGCAGGAGGCAGCCGATCAATGACTCTCATCATTGATGTTTCTATTTCTCTCTCCCCCTCACCGTTCCTCTGGAATCAATAAAGACATATTTAAAAAAATAAAATAATAGTTCACTTCTAATAATAATAATTATAACTTTTCCTCAATCCACTCAGAAAGTCTGACACCCCAGCTGGGTTTGGGGTTTGGGGCTGGAGTCGTAGGACGTCTGATGCATTGACCTCTGTTCTCACGCACAGGGAGGTGCTCCAGGTGAGGGAATTTGCTCCCCTTCAAGCCCCGCTGCACCCCAGGTCCCTTGCCCGCACCTACCCAGCTGTGCGTCTTCGAAGCGCGCTGAGCTCAGGAGCACCAGGAGGCTCGCCAAGTCCCACAGAAACGCCATGCCCAGTCCCACAGCCGGACCTACACATCCAAAGGGGAGACACCAGGTCAGAGATCCGATCCCAGCCGAGGCAGGACCCCCGTTCTCAACACGCCCCGCAGGTAATTACAGGGCCCTTGGGTGGTTCCCGTGGCCCCGTTTGTCTCCAGTCTCCCATCAGAGCATAACATGTCCTTACCTCCAGGCTCCCACACCCCTGGGTCACCTGGCAAAATGAGGTCACCTTCTAAATTCCACCTGAAACTCCCACCAAGGCATCAATAAGGGCAACACAGCTCTATGACGGTGACTTTGAGAAAACTGGGATAGAAGAAATGTTTTTGGGGGTCCTGCCCTATGTGTCTGTCCCTAGCCCACCGTTACTGGTCCACAACACCCTCCCCCCCCTACCCTCTTAGGTGCTGTGCCTGGTACCTGCAAATTAAACTGATAAAAGAGTAGCAAAAAAGTAGCTTTAATTATGTAATGCTCACGTGAGTTCAGACACAAATAAGGCTCAGGGAGACGACCAGGTGATGGAGGCCTATGTTGAATTTAGTCTCAACAAATAAAAATAGTCTTGGTTGCTTCTGGTTGGAGCACAGTTGTGGGACGCGGAGGGAGGGGAGGAAATGTGTGGGTCACAGCGTTGTCTGGTTCTGCAGATAAGGGTCCCTGGGTGGGGGGTGGGGGGGATAAGATCTGTCTCTGAGATCAGCTCTATTCTGGAGACATTTTTACAAATGGAAATTTCCTTTATTCACGAAAATCTCCTTTACAGATGGAGAAATGCGTATGCTTATTTTTAGGTAGTTAGGATGAGGGAAGGAGCGTTCCCAGCCTTTGCCGGTTCTCAATGGCCTTTCGCTGAAAATAATCCGTGTGCCACTGAGGCACTTTTTGGGGTCACACTCTCTGGTCTCTTTTACGGCTCAGTGTTGTGGCCGTGGAGGGAGAGAGCTCAGATCTCAGCAGCCCCGGACTCAGGCTCCCTGGCATTAGGGCAGAATCTGCCACAAGCCCCAGGACTCGGCACACAGGGCTCCCCATGTGAGAAGAGCAGTTGGGGGGTGACTCCACCCCGTATTTCCTGCATGCTGCTTTCAGGTGCAGCTCTCAGGGGTCAGGCCCCCTGCCTGACCTTTGATGTCCGCTGCATCCGGGCTCCCCGCTCCCTGCTTTCCTTTTAGGGGACCACCCTCCTGCACTCCTCCCTCCCTTTGCAAGCTCGTCGGGCTTGGCTCTGACAGAGGCCTTCCTCCTCCAGGAAGACCTCCTTCTCATATCTTTATAAATTAACCCAGTTATTAGATAACTGGGAAGGAGCCCAAATACTTTAGACACATGCCCTGTAAAGTCTGTGGGTCAGTCACACCTGGGAACAGAGTAGGTGTGGCTGCTGCAAGCACCAGAAGATTTGATATTTAATCCCTGAAACAAAGGAGTTTGCTCCCTTTTCTCTCTCGCTTGCTTGCTTTTGGCTCCTGGCTTGCAAGCTCTCAAGCTCCTGCACTTGCCCACGTGGCTCATGACCATGGGGACCCCCCACCCCCCCACAGACTGATGGGCTGCAACTAGCCTGATGCTGGACTGGACCTGGCTCCCCCGTGGAAAGGAAACTCTGGACACTGGCTTTGCTTCTAGCTCTGCTGGACCCCCAGCTGCCCATCTTCCAGGGCTGGACTAAGGGACATGGGGCTTTGCAAACCAAGAAATATAATTCCACGCAAATAAAAACCATTCATTCCCCCATTCAAGTCTTAGGCATTTTTGTGTGTGTGTCTCTCAAGAGATCACAAGAACCCCACTCCCACCAGCGACGGAGAAATCCCACCCGTCCAATCCTCCGGCAACAGAGTCATTCCACCTGGGAATCGTTAGCTGGCCCATCTACCAACCCCTGGAGGCCTGATCCCTTTAAATCCCAAAGTCCGTGGGTCTGTCTGCTCACGTCAGACGGGCAGGAAGCTTAGACCCTGTGGGTGACTCATGGAAAATAAACGTGTTCGGCTCTGAACATCTGGGCTGGACGTCCGGGGACAGGTGGGGACGCCCACGTGTGAGACACTAAACCAGCTCAGAGATGCTGCTCCCTGGGGTGGGGGTGGGGGGGGCGGGACCGAGCTTGTTAGGTTTTTAACAGATTCTGTCCGGCTGACCCAATGACGTCCCCATTGGCTGAGCCTCGGGCCCCCTTTTTTCTCTGTCTCTCAATAAACAGAAACCCCCCCACAAAACATTACCTACACGGGAGCTCCCATAAGACTGTCCGCTGTTTTCTCAACAGAAACCTTGCAGGCCAGAAGGGAGAGGCGAGAAATACTCAACGCGATGAAATGCAAGGACCTACAACCAAGATGACGCTACCCAACCTGTCTCCCGAAACATCTCTGCCCAATTTCCTCCCTCCTGGGCCGTGTTGAGGCAAATCCTAAGCTCGTATTTCATTGGAAATAAAAAAAAAAGCTCCATGTGGATTTCTAAGCCTTAAAAAGGCTTCCTTATGACAATGAAAATATTGACACCTAATTAGAGGGGATTCCATTTATTTACTGTTTTGTTTTTTTCTTTTGTTAATCCCCAGCTGAGGATATTTTTCATCGATTTTTAAAGACAGTAGGAAGGAGAGCGAGAGTGAGAGAAAAACATCGACGTGAGATGCGAGAGACACACATCGACCGGCTGCCTCCCGCACCCACCCCAACCGGGGCCTGGGATTGAACCTGCAACCCAGGTAAGTGCCCTTCATGGGGGATCTAACCTGTGACCCTTTGGTGCCTGGCCAGATGCTCTAACCACTGAGCCACGCCGGCCAGGACTGTCTTTTCCTTCTTTTGACCAGTCCACCGCCCCCCCCCCCCATTGCCACCCAAGAGATGGCGAAAAGTCCACTTACTGGCTGGTCAACGTCGTGCGTCTCTCTGGGACTGTTTCCCGGGCTTTTGGAAGGTGCTGTTTTCCCAGGCTGGTGCTGGACAATGGGGTACAATGACCACCCTGGACCGAGGTCCCCAAGGATCCCAACGACTGTCCTGGGTGCAGCCGGTAGAATATAAGCTCTCCCTCCCTCTCTCTCTTTGTTCAACAGTTCTCTCCGAGGTCAGCCTTTTGACAAAAATCTCAATCTCCTATCAGCCGAGCCTTCCTCCTGAGGCGCAGCTGGGCCCTGTTATCACTCTGGTCGGCAGGAAGTGCTGTTACCCCCAGTTGTCCATCTGGAGCCCCTTTTCTTAACCTCTGTCTCGGCTTCCCTTCCTGCAGCTTGGTCTGTCTCTCCCTTCTGTCTGCTCAGTGGGAGCTGGACCCTTTTCTATTTTATTTTATTTTATTTTATTTTTTTATTTTATTATTTTGTTAATTTTAATTTTTTAAAATCCTCACTGAGGATATTTTTTTCCCATTGCTTTTAAGGGAGGGAGAGAGAGAGAGAGAAACATCAATGGGAGAGAGACACATCCACGGGCTGCCTCCCGCATGAACCCAGAGCCTGAAACCAAAGTAAATGCCCTTGACCGGAAATCGAACCCGGGACCCTTCAGTGAGCCGGCTGGCGCTCTAACCACTGAGCCAAACTGGCTAAGGCAGGTGGATCCTTTTCAATGTCAGGTTCTCCTAAATGTTGTGTGTGAGTCTCTCCTGGTCCATTTTCTTAACCTGCCTCCCCCCCGCCCTCCCCCAGCTAAGAGGAAGCACCTGAGTGTGTCCCTTTGATGTCATTGTAATAAACCTGGTTGTTACTAACAGGAAAGGAGCAGAGGGAAGGGCAAATGTTATGGGCATGTCATTTGGGCAGCTTTGCGGGGAAGCTGCAATTTATTTTATTTTTTTTATTTTTTTTAAAACTTTTTTTTTTTTTTTTTAATATATCTTTATTGATTTCAGAGAGAGGAAGGGAGAGGGAGAGAGAGAGATAGAAACATCAATGATGAGAGAGTCATTGATCGGCTGCAGCCCCCAACCCGGGCATCGGGCATGTGCCCTGACTGGGAATCGAACCCCGATCACGTGGATCCTAGGTCGACGCTTAACCGCTGAGCCAAGCCCGGCCGGGCGGAAGCTGCAATTTAGATGAACGCCCTGTAAAGTCTGGGGGACGTAGGGAAGGTGCTTGCTTGTCTGTCAGTCACACCTGGGACCAGGTCCTGGGCCAGAGCAGGTGTGGCCATTGCAAGCACCAGAAGATGGGGGATATTTAATCTCCTAAACAAAGGACTTCTCGCTCTTGGTTCGTGCTCGTGGCTTGCGGGGCTCTCACGCTCCTGCATTCGCCCACATGGCCCACGGCCGTGGGGACCCCACACACAATGGACTGATGGGCTGCAATGAGCCCGATGCTCCATCATTGGACCCGGCTCCACCGTGGAACAGAAACTCTGGACACTGGCTTTGTTTCTAGTTCTGCTGAATCCCCAGCTGCTCCTCTCCCAGGACTGGTTTAAGGGAAATGGGACTTTGGAAACCCAGGGATGTCATTCCACGCAAATAAAAACCTGAGAGCCTCGGAAAATTATTTTTCCCAGGATACTGGAAGGACCCCTCTCCCAGGAGGGTTGTGGGGTGACACAGCCCGGCCCCTGAAGGAGTGCGGTCCCCACTCGGGGTGGCGGGTGACCCATCAGAAGAGGTGGAAGGGGTGGTGGGGACACAGCCATGGGGACTCAGTTTCCATGTCCTGTTTTACCTGCCAGCCACCCATGGAAAAAAACCGGTCCCCAGAGTGACCCTGGAAGGCAGCAGGTGCCACTGACTGTGGGGGGTCTCCCCATGTCAGGAGGCTCAGTGTGCGGTTGTCACTGGGTGGGAGGGGCCGTGAGAGCCTCAGGGAGAATAGGTCAGGTGGCTCTGCTCGCACCACAGGGGGACTTTTGGGAAAGAGATGGAGAGAGGACAGAAGGAGAGCGACAGGGAGAGGCATGGAACGGAAGAAAGAGAAACACAAAGAAGACAATTCGATGGATAGATTATAGATATGGTGATAGATAAGTGATGGATGGATGGGTATATAGATGATGGATGGATAGATAGATGATAGAGATAGATAGATATAGATAGATAGATGATAGATAGATAGATAGATGATAGATAGATAGATGATAGATGATAGATAGATAGATGATAGATGATAGATGATAGATAGATAGATAGATAGATAGATAGATAGATATAGATAGATAGATAGATAGATAGATAGATAGATAGATAGATGATGGATAGGTAGGTAAGTAGGTAGGTAGATAGATGATAGATGGATAGATGGATGGATATATAGATGATGGATGGATGGATGGATGGATGGATGGATGGATGGATGGATGGATGGACAGATGGATGGATGGACAGATGGATGGATGGATGGATATATAGATGATGGATGGGTGGATACATGGATGGATTGATGGGTATATGGATGGATAGATGGATGGATACATGGATGGATGGATGGATGGATGGATGGATGGATGGATGGATGGATGGATAGATGGATGGATGGATAGATGGATGGATATATAGATGATGGATGGATGGATACATGGATGGATGGATGGATGGATAGATGGATGGATGGATAGATGGACGGATATATAGATGATGGATGGATGGATGATGGATGGGTGGATGGATGGATATATAGATGATGGATGGATGGATGATGGATGGGTGGATGGATGGATACATGGATGGATGGATGGAAGATGGATGGATGGATGGATGGATGGGTGGATGGATAGATGGATGGATAGATGGATGGATAGATGGATGGATATATAGATGATGGATGGATGGATACATGGATGGATGGATGGATGGATGGATGGATATATAAATGATGGATGGATAGACAGATGACAGATAAATAGATGATGGGTAGCTAGGTAGGTAGGTAGGAAGAAAGGTAGATAGATAGGTGAGGGATAGATAGATGGATGAATGATGAATAGGGAGAGATGAATAGATAGATGGGTAGATGGATAAATGATGGATGGATGGATGGAGAGATGGATGATAGATGGGTAGGTAGATAATGGGTAGATGGATGGATGGATGGATGGATGATAGACATAGATGATGGATGGAAGGGCAGATGAGAGATGAGAGGCAGGTACAGGATGGGTAGATGGGTGAATAGATGGATAGACGGAAAGATAAATATGGAAAGAGAAAGAACAGAAAGGTGTGAATGCCAATCAGAGGCGAGTCCATGTGTCCTGATGTCCACCCACAAATGTTTCCCGAACTGTCCCTTTTCTGTTTGATTTGTTGTGTTTAATAACCTAAAAGAGAAGAGTCTGCAGAGCCCCAGTTTTCCTCCAAAAGACTCTAATAACCTTTGTGTTTCTTCTGTTTCTTAATTATCCGGTTGTCGCCCAGCCTCACCCTTCTGGGACTTTATCACTACGGTGAACAGACTTCATTATTTTCTCAGCAGGTTTAGATTTGCAGGAACCCTGAGCAGAAATTAGTTCCCATGGGCCTTCTCAGCCACCCCACTGGTTCCTCGGCTACTAACATCCCGCATTGGGTGGTGCATTTGTTACAATTAATGAGCCACGTGGATACATTGTTACTAACTAAAGTCCACAGTTGACACTGGGGTTCCCTCCTGGCTGGTGCCCTGTAGACAAATGCATGACATCACGCATCCCTGTGATGTCACTCAGAATCCTTTCCCTGTCTCCTGCCCCACTCCTGCACCCCAAGGCCACCTTTTTTTTTTTTTTTTTTTTTTTTTGTAGCTTTCTGCCTATAAACAGAGGAAGGTTCAGCTACCTGGAGGAGAGAGGCCTCCACCACGTGCTTTCCGGCCCATCCATCATCCCCCCGTCACCTGCAAAAACTGAATAAATAGAACATTGTAGTAAAAAGTGCTGTCCTTTATCACGAGGTCAGCCGTGTTCCTGCTTTCTGGGGTTCTTCACTCTGTATTTGGTAGCTTGTGGGTGGTGAACGGGGGCTGGACTTCAGAATTAGAGCTCGTGGGGTGCGGAGGGGAATCGGGGACTCCATCCCGGAGTCCTTGTGGGTGGCCACAGCTCCCTGGGCCTGGACACCATCCCCTGGTGATCTTTCCCCAAAAAGAGATACCCCAGCAGGTCTTGTCTTGCAGGGCTGGACCCCAGTGGGGTGACATCAGGTTTGCACAAATGGGGAGGCTGGGACTATCCTTCCTAGAGCCCTCTGTGGCTCTTCCAGCCCCCCTGGGTGGGGGCACCGTCTCCATAGCTCTTGGGCTCCCATCTGCTCAGGGCAGGAATCAAGGTGTTGACGTGAGGGGAGAGAAACTGGGCTTTTGGGCCTCAAAACAAATCGTGGCTTATCGAAGACTTCTTTTTCCCTGTCACCCTATCCTGACCCCTCCTGTCCCAGCTGAGACACAAAATTAGGCAAAAGTGGTAGCAGTTTCTCAGTCCTCTCCAAAGATCCCCTCCCCTTCCCCTCTGCACCTCAAGCCCAGACTTTGTGGGCTCCCAGCCCCCAGATTCCCACAACCACCAAAGCAAAAGATTTTCTCAAACCCATTTCATAGATGCACCACTTGGAAGCACAGAGAGGGTGAGCCAGTTGCTTGAGGTCACACAGCTGTGACAGGCCGACCCCAGCTTTGCACCCCAGGAGTCTAACCTCAGAAAGTGAAAGCGTCCCTCCTGGGATTCAAGGCCAGGCTGTGAGGAATCCACACTCAGACCCTTCCCATGGCAGGAATTTATCTCTGCTCCCCTTCCCGCCGCCTACTTGTCTCTAGGGCCCCCTGAGGACATACATATCTGCTGAGCTAGGGAAGGAACCAGCATGTAGTGTGATACCGGATGCAAAGTTGGCCCCAGAGGGCCCTTGAGGGAAACACATGTTCTGCCTCGGAGACAGGACGTGGGGAGCGATCATAAGACCTCCCCACGTCCCTCGCTCATCCTGTGGAGCAAAGCCAAGCTCAGCAAGTTCCCCAAGTCTCCATCTGCAGCAACTGTCCTTGTGGGAGAGCAGGGGCACCTTTCATTTTTTATTTTAGTTTTCTAATTTTAAATATGTTTTTATTGATTTCAGAGAGAGGAAGGGAGAGGGAGAGAGAGAGAAACATCAGTGATGAGAGTCATCGATCAGCTGCCTCCTGCACGCCCCCTGCTGGGGATCGAGCTCGAAACCCGGGCATGTGCCCTGACCGGGAATCAAACTGTGACCTTCTGGATCATAGGCCGATGCTCAGCCACTGAGACACATCGGTTGCTTCCCCCTTTTTTAAAAATCCTCACTCGAGAATTTTTCCCCCATTGCTTTACAGAAAGAGTGAAAGAGAGAGAGACCCATTGATTAGTTGCCTCCCACACGCTCCCTGACCAGGGCCGGGGATTGAACCTGCAACCCAGGTACATGCCCTTGACCGGGAATCGAACCCGTGACCCTTTGGTGTGCAGACCTACGCTCCGACCAGTGACCCACACCGACCAGGGTGAACAGGGGCACCTTTCCGGGAGCCATAAGGTCACACCAGGGGGTGGAGGCTGCCAGACACGGCCCATCTGGGTGGCACTGAGTGGCCCCTGCAGCGGCTTCTGTCACACATGGAGGTCAGAAGGGACACTTCCCAATAGAACTGGAAAGGGTGCTGGTGCCGGGAAGCCTCGGAGGCAAGGACACAATTAGGGGCTGTCACCAGGCAAGTTGACAAAGCAGACATGGACTGGTGGGGCCCTGTAGAGATGCAAGGTCCTTTGGTCCTAAGCAGTGGGGACAGGCCTCTTGCACATGCTGAGCCTGCAATCGAGGTAGGTGCCCTTGGCCGGTGTCGAACCTGGGACCCTTCAGTCCTCAGGCTGACGCTCTAACCACTGAGACACACCGGCCCGAGCAAATGGTTATGGGGGCCAATTCAACACCAACAGGAACCCCCAATTTGGGGTGGGGTGGGGAAGGGATCTTTATTCAGTGCAAAACAGCTCCACTGGGATACATCTGGGCTGTGAGGCAGCCCTGGGGCCCCTGCCCGGCTTTAAACTCACCTGGGGCCCCTGCCTGGCTTCAAACTCACCTGGGGAGACACAGCCTCCAGGTGGAAAGGAAAGGACGTTCCTGAGCCAGCAGGCAGGGGGCCCTATTGAGACCCAAGTCCCCGCCCCCGGTCCCGGATTGGTCCATCCTCATGCAAATGAGGGCTCCCAATCCTTGAAGTTGATTGGCCCCGAAGGCACTGTCCTGATTGGTCAGAATAGAGCGGCTCTGATTGGTCGCTGAAGATGCTGATGGGGGATATAATTGCTCAGCTCTGATTGGCCGGGGGAAGTCTCAGTGTCATTGATGGAAATAGGCCGCCAGGTGCTGGTCTGGGAGGGGCGGGCTTAGGTGGCAGGAACCCGGGGCAGGGGGGCAGTTGGGTGCTGGTTTCTCCCTGAAAGGTTGGGCTAGAGGCTCCTTGTGTAGAATTGGCAGCTTGGCTCTTTTGTTTGTTTGTTTTCTGTTTTTTTGGTGTTTATTTTTATAATTTGAGCTCAGTTAGTCATCAGGAGCCCTTCTTAGCAGGATTTTCTATTATTATTATTATTGTTTTTAGTCAAGGTTCACAGAAGTAAAAAAATAGAAAGCTCTGCCAATGCTCGAAACAATGCAATTCACACGCTGGCTGTGGACTCCCCGACCTCTCTTACTGCCAGGATCTCTTCGTGGTCACCTTTTGTGGTTGCTACAGTAAATTTCTCCCAGATGATCTGGGGAGGGAGAAAGAAAGGAGGGTGTCAGGTTTTGCAGGAGCCCGGTGAGCTGGTGGTGGGGATTGTAGATAGAAACCCCACACGGGTCTACAGGGGGGACCTTGTAGCCCACCCATGAGCTGGACCGCCTGTGCGGAGGGCTTGTGAATGGGAGATGGGATGTAGGATGCTGCAGGTGCAAAGGTCCTGGGGCAGGAGGGAGCTTGGAGAGGAAAACAGGGGAAGGGGCTCATGCTGGTGACATGAGGTAGATAGGACCCTGGAGATCCCTGGGAACCAGGGGCCAGGGCATGGGCTCATGATAATGACCAGATAGATATCCAGGTCAGTGATGGAGTGAGCAAGCCGTGAACTGGTGGCTGAAGACAATGGAGAGCCCACTGTGGGGTGGCCACGGGACAGAGCTTGAACCACCAGCAAGAAAAAGGCATGGTCGCTGCCCCGGGGAGAGTGGCCCTTGAGGAGGGCCCTCCATGGGGTGTCCGGAGTGGAGGTCCCCCTGTTCTGAGTCATACTTCACCCCCTCCTGGCCTTTCCTCCAGGCGATCAAGCCAGACTCCTTCCTATGTGTGTGTCTTTAATCTCCCCAGACTCGGCTCCTAGAGAAGACCTAACTCCTGACCCCAGGACAAGGCCACCGAGCTGGACACGGCCACATCCTGTAGCCCCCTCCTTGACGAGACATGGACGTAGGAGGTGACAGGACATTTGCTGCAGAGGCCCTGGGCCCCTCCCCATACGAACCTCGTCGTCAGTTGTATGGTTATTGCTCAATTTATCTTTGATTCTTGGAATTGGTGTCCCAACAAACCTGGTGAAACCAAAAAAAAAAAAAAAAAAAAGTGATGAATGAACGCAGAGGGTGGAGATGCTCCTGGTGGCCAATGGGGACGGCTGTCCTACCCTCTTACCACCACCCTGAGAAGCATCCGGAACCATCTCCCCAGGACAATGTCATTTAAACGTCAGAAAAAGATACGCTCAACTCGCAGGAAACAGAAAATAGGAGATGCTATTGCAATACAGAGTGGCGACCCCGAGGGTCTTTTCTGATTTTTTGCTAATCTTTGCCTGAGGATATTTTTTCCATTGCTTTTCAGAGAGAGTGGAAGGGAAGAGGGGGGGAGAGAGGGAGAGAGAGAGAAACATTGATGTGAGAGACACATCGATGAGTTGCCTCCTACAGGGCCCCCGACTGGGACCGGGGATCAAACCTGCAGCCCAGGTTCTTGCCCATGACCGGGAATCGAACCCGTGACCCTTTGGTGTGCAGGCTGATGTTCTAAACACTGAGCCACACCAGCTGGGCTGGGGTTACCTTTTAAAAACGAAGCTGAGGACCAGGACGCAGAAGAGGGTGCCCAGGATCACCAGGACATAGATAGGCACATTGCTGGGGCCCCATTCTCCGGATCCTGGGGACAGAAAGGGACACACCAGGGGGTGAACAAGCAACATGGGGCCACCTCTTTCCCTGGCTAGTCAAAGAACAAACACCCAGAGCTGGAGGGCAATAATCTAAAGGAAAGAACGCAATCCTGAAACCTTTGCAAAACACATGCTCAAACATGGGACAAAAAGACCCTGTGTGCGCGAGTCCCCCAAACATATAAATTCTGAGAATGTTGCAAACAAAGACCGATGACCCAGCTTAAAAATGGACACAAGCCCTGGCCAGTGTGGCTCAGTGATTGCGCGTCGACCTATGAACAAAGAGGTCGCCGGTTCGATTCCCGGTCAGGGCACAGGCCTGGTTTGTGGGCTCGATCCCCAGTAGGGGGCGTGCAAGAGGCAGCCGATCAATGACTCTCATCACTGATGTTTCTCTCTCCCTCCCCCTCTAAGAATCAATAAACTTGTCTTTTAAAAATATTGCTGACTATATATTCCATATAAATTCTACTCTGGTGGTTATAAAAGTCACGGACCGTGGATCAGAAAAATAAAAAATAAAAATCAACGTTTGCTGAACACTGAAAACCTTTGAAACTTTCCAGGGAGCGGTGGAGCGGAAACTTCTTAAGTACCAGATTGGCGTTAGGTCCAAACCGCTTAATTCTTGCCAAGTAATGA
Organism: Miniopterus schreibersii; assembly: GCF_964146895.1. Taxonomy (NCBI): domain Eukaryota; kingdom Metazoa; phylum Chordata; class Mammalia; order Chiroptera; family Miniopteridae; genus Miniopterus; species Miniopterus schreibersii. The sequence goes on along the minus strand of NC_138120.1, from coordinate 489,379 downwards.
AAGCCGGAGGCAGGAAGCCAGGCCCATCTGTTGTTAATTTATTTCCTGGAACAGCTCGCTCCTCACGAGGAGGAAACAGACCCCATTTAGATGCTGCCTTTCAGGGGCCGAGGCTGGTGACTGTCTGATGTGACCAGGAGTGGTTATTTCCTGCTGGGGTGTGGACATTAGGAGGGCTCTTGTGCGTCCCTTCCTCAGGAGGGCTCCGGCCTGTGAGCCTTTATTAAGTGCCAGGGAGATTTTTTTTTTCATTTATTTTATTTTATTTTTTTAGGGAGTGGAAGGGAGAGAGAGAGAGAGACACATCGATGTGAGAGAGAGACATTGATTAATTGCCTCCCGCACGTATCCTGATAGAGGCCGGGGATGGAGCCTGAAACTCAGGTACGTGCCCTTGTCGGGGAATCACAACCATGACCCTTCAGTCTGCAGGCCGACGCTCTCACCACTGAGCCAAACCAGCTAGGGCGCCCCGGGAGATCTCGCACAGGGATTCCTCCAGCTCCCGAGCCTCCTGGAATGGCTCTGAGATGAAGTCAGGGCGCCGGCCATCTCTAATGAGACTCCCAGGAGGGATACATACCAAACTCAGCCGGATGGCTCCAGGCACCCCACAGAAGGATCCTGTAGTCCGCGGCCCGTATCTGCACAGTGTGTCTGGCTCTGGGCTGAGGGCTCAGAAAGTTGTATTTATTTCCCGAAGTACCAAACACCTCAACCTTCGGAGAGGGAAGAAAGTTAGAGAGAGAGGTCCCCTGCGTTGAGCAAAGAAGGGGTTGCGGAGATGCGTGAAAGTTGTCGAATGAAAAGGAAGATTCTGCCACCAAAATGAAACCATTTCATCACGGCACTGTCTAGAAAGACATGCTTTTGCCCTGGCGGGTGTGGCTCAGGTGGTCGAGCATTGTCCCGCGAGCCAAAAGGTCACCGGTTCGATTCCCCATCAGGGCTCGAGCCCTGGTTGTGGCCTTGACCCCCAGTAGGGGGCGCGCAGGAGGCAGCCAATCAATGGTTCTCTCTCATCCCTCTCTCTCTCTCTCTCTCTAAAAAAAAAAAAAAAATTAAATAAATAAAAATATATTTTAAAAAAATACGTGCTTTCCAAAATTCACATAGGTCTTCACCCCCTGAAGACTTCCGAGGAGAGCTTGAGTGAATCATTACAATGAGTGATTCATCCATTCACCAAAAAACCTCCCCTTGCGGCTTCTAGGATCGTAAATATAGATGCAGAATTTTTTTTCCCACCGGCTAAAGCGATATGAACAACCCAGAGATTAGATAAGGTCCCGGGGTGGGGGGGGCATACTAAACATCGAGTTCAAGTTCCTCGCAAGATGGTCCTGAGGTCAGAGTGGCAGTGAGACTCAATGTCACCAAGATGTGCCTTGGAGATCGACCTGTAGATGAGTTCAGATGGAAGAGGTACTCTCCTTAGCACTCAAAGGAATGTTTTCTTTCTCTCCTTTTTTTTCAATGTTTTTATTGATTTCAGAGAGAGAGAGAGAGAAACATCAATGATGAGAGAGAAACACCCTCGGCTGCCTCCAGCACACGCCCCCTACTGGGGGGCAAGTCTGCAACTCGGGCACCTGCCTTGACCAGGAATCGAACTGGGGATCTCTTGGTTCATGGGTCAACGCTCAACCAGTGAGCCACACCAGCCGGGAGGGAGGGACATCTTCTCGACCAACGTGGATGGAGGCGGAATAGGAAGTGAAGATCAGCGGGATGTTGTAAGTACTTTGAACAATTGGGACAGGACACGTGAGCCACCGAGATGAGACCCCACCCAGAGGGGCCATTGGAAGGTCCCTACTTTAGTGACTAGACGGTAACTCTGATGAAGCTCCAAGGGGGATGTTGGGGGTCAGAGGGTCAACTCACCAGTTGATTGTCACCGTGTTCCATACTGTTCTAGAGAAACAAAAGAACAGATTAAGTTAATTTTTCTCCATTTCAAAGTTTTTGCTGAAGTTTTGTCCATTCTACCCTTTGGGGAGTGTCCGGGGAACCAAAAGAGCCGAGCAAAGGGCTAAATGTCTGTCCATTGCTGCCCTGGAGGTGACCACATAGAGAGGGATGGAACTGGTCCAAAGGACTAACCATGTATTCTTCTGGGACCTGAGCAGGAGTTGGAACCTCATTAAAATCCCGGTGGATGCCCTGGCTGGTGTAGCTCAGTGGCTGAGTGATGGCCCATGAACCAGGAGGTTTGATTCCCAGTCAGGGCATGTGCATGGGTTGTGGGCTCAATCCCCAGAAGGGGGCATGCAGGAGACAGCCGATCCATGACTCTCTCTTGTTATTGATGTTTCTGTCTCTCTCCCTCTCTCTCTCCCTTCTTCTCTCTGAAATCAATAAAAACATATTGTAAAAAATAATACAGGTGGGCAGTGGTGAGAGACCTCCTGCTCATCTACACTGAGTCCAGGTGGACCTGGAGCAGAGGTTCCTCTTTGTCTACACTGAGTCCAGGTGGACCTGGAGCTGAGGTTCCTCTTTGTCTACACTGAATCCAGGTGGACATGAAGCATAGGTTCCTCTTTGTCTACACTGAATCCAGGTGGACTTGGAGCAGAGGTTCCTCTTTGTCTACACTGAATCCAGGTAGACATGAAGCATAGGTTCCTCTTTGTCTACACTGAATCCAGGTGGACATGAAGCAGAGGTTCTTCTTTGTCTACACTGAATCCAGGTGGACATGAAGCATAGGTTCCTCTTTGTCTACACTGAATCCAGGTGGACATGAAGCAGAGGTTCCTTCTTGTCTACACTGAGTCCAGGTGGACCTGGAGCAGAGGTTCCTCTTTGTCTACACTGAGTCCAGGTGGACATGGAGCAGAGGTTCCTCTTTGTCTACACTGAGTCCAGGTGCACCTGGAGCAGAGGTTCCTCCTTGTCTACACTGAGTCCAGGTGGACATGGAGCAGAGATTCCTCTTTGTCTATACTGAGTCCAGGTGGACCTGGAGCAGAGGTTCCTCTTTGTCTACACTGAATCCAGGTGGACATGAAGCAGAGGTTCCTTCTTGTCTACACTGGGGCCAGGTGGACATATAACTATTGGCTCTCTTGATTCTGTTTCTGAATCTCCAACTTCACCTCGAAGACTTTCATGGATGCTTTGTTTTGTGTCTGTCTCTTTGAAGCTGCTGGCACGGTGGTCCTCAGGTCAAGGACACCTCTCCTTACCACCGCTCCACCCTGCACTCATTACAGTTGCATCACCCACCCTCTCCTGTGACCCTGGCCCTCACACTGAGTCCTGGGGTCACCATCAAGCTCTCTGAGGCCCAGCGCCCTGCATGGAGCAGTGCTTGCTCACCTGTCTGTGGATGTCCAGCTGGTACTGGAACTCCGAGTTGGGCAGTCTCAGGCGTGTCCTCGGCTTTTCCCACTGGATGAGGCAGTGGGATCTGTTGCAGTGGACGGTGATATTTCTGGGTGGGTTGTATATTTCTGTAAGGAGAATCCAGGATGCACCCCTGAGCCAGAGTGCTTTCTCCTTGCCATGGAGGCGAGACCTCAGAGGGGAGACTCTGGGGGTGAGACCTTAGAGGTGAGACTCCAGAGGTGAGACCCTGGAGGTGATGACCCTGGAGGTGAAACCCTGGAGGTGAAGACCCTGGAGGTGAGTCCCAAGAAGTGAGAACCAGGGGGCGAGACCATGGAGGTGAGATCCTGGAGGTGAAGACCCAAGACGTGAAGATCTTGTAAGTGAGACCCCAGAAGTGAAGACCTGGGAGGTGAGTCCCAAGAAATGAGACCCAGGGGGCGAGACCATGGAAGTGAGATCCCCAAGGAGAAGACCCTAGAGGTGATGACCCTGGAGGTGAGATCCTGGAGGTGAAGACACTAGATGTGAAGATCTTGGAAGTGAGACCCCAGAGGTGAAGACCTGGAGGTGAGACCCTTTCTGCCAGACTTTCATTGACGGTCACTTCCTACAGGTCCCAAGGGGACAATGATTGACGGGCTGAGGCGTGCTGAGCACAGGAAGTTTGGGTTCCAGGAGGCCCAGGGAGGGAGGCAGTGATGCATTTGGAGGCCTGAAGACACGCTCATGAGATGCCTATAAGCTTTAGAGGCCTGGGGCAAACTATGGGATCAGGAGGGGTTGGCTTTGTAAGAGAAGTTACTGTGAGGCATATGGAAGGGTCCCCAAGAGGCCAGCTTGGGACAGGGTGCTGGGAAAAAGACAAAACTCAAAAACCAAACAAACAATGCCCACCAATTCCCAGTGGCCCAGGGTGGGTGGGGGGAACGACAGCTATCTTGGAAAGTTCTGGGTTCTAAAAAGAGGGAGGCGTCATCTCTGTAGGCTCAGTATGTGGACACAGGACCGTCGGCAGGCTGTGGGGTGCCCCGAAGTGAGGGGCATGGGGGAAACAGGGTCCACATGGGGACAGCAAAGGCATAGTTTCCAACTGGGGCAGCAGATGCACGTCTGAAAAGACCAACCAGCGTGCTCCAACAAGAAATGGAGGTTCAATCAATCGTGCCCCTACAGCGGTTCCAGCAATAAACACGATAGGAGCCCTGTATCTGATTCCCTTTATTTTTATTTTTTATTTTAATATGTTTTTATTGATTTCAGAGGGAGAGAGAGAGAAACATCAATGATGAGAGAGTCATTGATGGGCTGCCTCTTGCTCGCCCCCTACTGGGGATCGAGCCCCAAACCCGGGCATGTGCCCTGACCCCGAATCGAACCTGTGACCTCCTGGTTCATAGGTTGACCCTCAACCACTGAGCCACAACGGCCAGGCCTGATTCTATCTTTTAAAAACAATTTTCAATTACAGTGGACATACAATCTTATATTAGTTTCAGGTGTGATTAGACATTTCTATAACTTATGAAGTGACCCCCACCCCTCCGTAAATCTAGTCCCGGAACAGGAACAGACTCGTAGGCACAGAGAACAGACTGATGGTTGCCAGATGGGGAAGGGGGGTTGGGAGGGATGAAGGAAAGAGGGGAAGGGATTGAGGAATACAAATCGGTACCTGTCTGGCTCCACGTTTAAACTGACGTTCATTCCATTTGAAACACAGAGACTTGACTTGTGATTGGAACCTTTTAAGGTTATGTTTGGACAACCTGGCCAAGGGAGGCTCCTCTTGGGACGATAGACGACCCCCCTGGGATCCACATCTCTATTGGACAGACCTGATCCCATAGAACCCAACAGGTGCTGTCCCTGGAAGCCTGCGTTTCCAAGCTCAGAGGAAAGAAAGCACCGGTCTCCCCGAATCCCCACATGCCCCCCAGCCCAGAAGCTCCATGAACCCGATCTTTTAAAATTTTTATTAAGGCTTGATTGCATTGATGCATCTGATTAAATCAGGGGTCATAGATGCCCTGGCCAGTGTGGCTCAGTGGGTCGGGCCTGGTCCTTTGCACTGAAAGGTTGCAGGTTTGATTCCCCATTGGGGCACATGCCCAGGTTGCAGGCTTGCTCCCCAGTAGGGGGCGCACAAGAGGCAGTTCATCAATGTTACGCTCTCCCATCAATGTTTCCCTCTCTCTCTCTCTCTCTCTCTCTCTCTCTCTCTTTATAAAGAAATCAAGCCTGGTCTACGTGGCTCAGTGGTTAAGCATCGTCCATGCACCAAGAGGTCACCGGTTCGATTCCCCATCAGGGCACATGCCCAGGTTGCAGGCTCAATCCCCAGCAGGGGGCGTGCAAGAGGCAACCCATGGATGTTTCTCTCTCATCAATGTTTCTCTCTCTCGCTCCCTCTCCCTTCCTGTCTCTCTCTAAAAAAAAAAAAAAAAAAAGAAAACCACCAAAAAAACAATAAAAACATATTTTAAAAATTCAATAAAAAATCTTTAAAAAATATTAGTGGTCATTGGTGATTGAATTCATTCACCAGCCCCTCCCCCTCCCTTGAATCACGTGTGGGGTGTTTTTGGGTTTTTTTTGGGTTTTTTTGCCCCCCATCTTTGGGACTTTCCAAAAGTCACTTCCTCCACATAAAAAAAGAAACCATTTTCACTCTTCTTACAGGAAATTCCTAGAGTTTTAGGAGCTCAGTGCCAAGTACTTGATTGCTTAGCCTAGATCCCAATAATACAGGATTATACTTTCAATTAACGGTTGGATTTCTTGGCTTAAGTAAAAACATCAGAAACATGGAAAAAGGCGACAGGGATTCTTTTGAAAGAAGGACCCAGGGAGATGTTTTTCCTACAGCGAGGAGCAGCCTGACCCTGCAGGAAATGCAGCTAGAAAGAGGCGGGCTTAGCAAGCACACCTGCCACCTGCCCAGGTGCAAACAGCAGAAGGTGCCCGGACAGGTGAGCCCGGAGGCGTCGAACCCCAGGGGGTTAAGGGGAGAACTGGCATTTAACCAATTTTCCTATGAAACCCGTCTCCCTATTTTCCCTGTGACTATCCAACTCACCTGCCCGCTCTGGGACTTGGTGAGAGGGGCCACGGGACTTGAAAATTATTAAGGGTTATCCTACAGAGCGGCTGGGCAGATTCTGAACGCACGTCTGGGCCCAACCAGGGAGGGCAGAGCAAGCAGGCGGGGGACCCCTGCAGCTCACTTGCAGGATCTAGTCTAGAATCTGCTGTGCTTGCTTTGCCAGGGCGTCTGTCTCTCTCGTTTGGGGAGATGTGTCACTGCACCCCTCCCCAAATAAGGGGAGAGATAGTGGGCCTGCTCCCACATGGAGCATGAAGGGGCCAGCATAGCCCATTTCCTACCCACCCTTTTTTACTGAAGGTGCTTGGAGGGAGATTGCTGTCGATTGCAGGCAAAATCCCTGTGTGTCTGGGGTGTGTCCTGCCAGGGCCTGGGGCTGTAAGGGCACCCGGAGGACCTCTGCTACCTCAATAGGCCACCGGTCATCCGTCACTGTGTTCGATTCAGAATAAAAGCAGAGGGGAGGCCCTTTCCTTGCAATCCGTCCTGAGTATATGGCCATATCGTTCTAGAGAATCAAAAAAACAAACACAGAGGAAGCATCCATCGTCTTGGCAGGCCCTAAAATAAGTAGCTTCTATTATTACATGTAACCCTACTTGGGGACAGGGTCTTTGTAGACGGGATGAAGGGAAGGCCTTGAGATGAGGTCGTCTGGATCGGGGGGGCCTGACACCCAAGGGTAGGGTCCTTATAAGAGACAGAAGCAGAGACACGGACACAGAGGAGAAGCCACGTGGAGACGGAGGCAGAGACGGGAGGGAGGTGGCCACCAGCCCGGGGACGTCTGGAGTTTCAGAAGCTGGAAGAGGCAGGAAAGACCCTCCCCTGGAGCCTCTGGAGGGAACTCAGGCCTGGGAGACCGTGACCTCAGACTCCTGAGGTCATTTTAAGTCCCCAGGAAATGTACGCTGATTTCAACACAAATGGTGTTTGATTTATAAGCTGTGGTTCAATCCCAGGCCCTCGTTCTTACCTATTTTCTTTAACATCAAAAGCTTATCAAAGAACTGGATGTCTGCTTTCTGACTGGTACCGTTCACCACGATGTAAATGTGAGAAAACAATTCTGAGGCGCCTTCTAGGTGACATCCCACGTGGGTCCCCGCGTCTTTTACGTAACGGGGACAGTGTCTTTCCCTTCTCCTGTAAGATTCCAAAGGGTGTTCGGACAACCATCAGGGCTTTTTTTTTTTTTCTTTTTTTTCTTTTTTTCCCCCTCTTTCTTTCTTCACCGCGTTTCTCATGGTTGACTGCATGGGGTCAACACTTACTTTAAGTCTTGGATATACAAAAAATATTGGACGTCATCAGGGGCTGCCGGACCCTTGGCCCAAGTGCAGTTCATGAAATCCACGTTGTAGATGAAACAGGAGACGTTTTGTGCCCCTGTGTCCTTGCCACCTGGGGAGAGACCAAAAAAAAAATAATAATAATTTACACCTGAAGGTCAAAAGGGGGTGGACCAGATGGCTTCGTGATTTGAATGTCCATCAAGTCAATCATCAAAGAAGCCGTCGTACTAATCCTTCTTAAACTCAATGCAATAGAAAACAGAATGCAATAGAAAAAAACCCACATGTTCATTGCAATAAAGGCAGAAAAACCATGTGATGAAATTCAACTTCCATTCATGATGAAAAAAAACAGCACGTAAAATACTCAACAAAATAGGTACAGAAGAAACTTGACCTCAACCCGATAAAAATCAAATATGAAACGGTCATAGCTAACATCGTACTCAACGGAGGAAAACGGAAACAATCCCTTCTCAGACCCTGTGCAAGGCAGAGGTGCCCACGATGGCCACCTCTATTTAACTGGGTTCTGGAAGTTTGAGCAATTAGGTAAGAAAAAAAAATAAAGGAAAGAATACAAATCAGAGAGGAAGAACGTAAACATATCAGTGTTTGCACATGGTGTGATCATAGGTGTAGAAAACCCTAAAGACTAGATAAACAAGCAAAAGACACTGAGGCCTGACTGGTGTGGCTCAGAGGTTGATCCAGGAGGTTCGATTCCCGGTCAGGGCACCTGCCTGGGTTCTGGGCTCGATTCCCAGCAGGGTATGTGCAGGAGGCAGCCGATCAATGACTCTCATCATCAATGCTTCTATTTCTCTCTCTCACCCCCTTCCTCTCTCTGAGATCAATAAAGATATATATAGTTTTTAAAAAAGACCTAATAAATTCAGTCAAGTTGCAGGATACCAGATCAGCGTACAGAAATCAGCGGCGTTTCTACACACGGATAACGACCGATCCAAAAAAGAAGTGAAGAAAAAAATTCACTCACCATAGCAACAACAACAAAAATAAAGTGCCTCGGAAAACACTATATTACAAAACGCTGTTGAAGGAAATGAGAGAACACACAGGAAAATGGAAAGACATCCCATGTTCATGGATTGAAATATTTAATTTTGTGATAATGTTCATACTACTCAGTATAGATTGTACATAGATCAATACAATCCCTATCAAAATCCCAATGGCATTCAGTAGAGAAATAGGAAAAAAAATACCCTAAAATGTATAGAGAACTACAAAAATCTCCACACATCCAATGAAATATTGAGAAAGAAGAACAAAGCCGGAGGCGCCCCGGTTTCTGATCTCAAAATAGATTACAAAGCCACAGGAATCAAAACAGTATGGTACGAGCATAAAAATAGGCATGTATCCCGGGCTGGCGTGGCTCAGTGGTTAGAGCAGCAGCCCACAGACCGAAAGGTTCTCGGGTTTGATTTCTGGTCAAGGGCCCACACCTGGGTTGAAGGTTTCTTCCCTGGCCCCGGTTGGGGTGCGTGCGGGAGGCAACCCATCGATGTGTCTCTCTTACAACGATATTTCTCTCTCCCTTCCCCTCTCTTTAAGTAAGAACAACAAAAACGAACCCCCAAACCCCACAAAAAGAGAGACAGCTGGGATGGCACCAACCTAAAAGGCTCCTCCTGCACAGCAAAGAAAACAATCCCCCTAGTGAAAGGCAACCTGTGGAATGGGAGAAAATATTTGTGCACTATAAAAACTTCAGCCAGAGAAAACAAAGCAGAAAACACCCAAATCATCTGATTACAAAAATGGGTAAAGGGCCTGAATAGGCATTTTTTCAAAGAAGACATAGAGATGTCGAAAAAGGTACAAGAAAAAAATGGTGCTGAACATCACTCCTCACCAGGGAAATGCGAATAAAAACTACAATCGGATCTGACATCTGTTTGAATGACTTATAAAAAAGACAAGAGAGCCCGGCCAGTGTTGCTCAGTGGTTGAGCGTCCACCTGTGAACCAGGAGGTCTCAGTTCACTCCCCAGTCAGGACGCACGTCCAGGTTGCAGCCTTGATCGCCAGTAGGGGGCGTGCAAGAGGCAGCCGATCGATGATTCTCTCTCATCATTAATGTTTCTATCTCTCCCTCTCCCTTCCTCTCTCTCTAAAAATCAATAAAAACATATATATATATATATAAAAAGAGACAAGAGATAAGGAGTGTGGGTGAAGATGTGGAGAAAAGGGAACTCTCTGTGCACGGTTGGTGGAAGTGTAAATTCATCCTGTCACTATGTAGAACCAAGCAGTTCCTCAAACTCTTCAAAATAGAACTCCAGGATGATTGAGCAATCTCGCTTCTGAGTATTTATTTAAAGAAAACGAAATCTGCATCTTAAAGGGTTATTGCACGACCCATGTTCATTGGGGAGTCTTCTACCATCGCCGAGAAATGAAAACAAATTCATTGTCCGTTGATAGATGAATGGATAAGAAATGTGGTACCTATGGACAATGGAATATTATTCAGCCATGAAAAAAAAAAAAAAAAAAAAGAAATCCTGCCATTTGGGACAACATGGATGGATTTGGAAGGTAAAATAATCAGACAGAGAAAAGACAAATACTGTATCATCTCACATATATAAAATGTAAAAGAGTTAAACTCACAGAAATACAGAGTAGAATGGTGAGATGGGGAGGGAGGGGAAAATGGGAAGATATTGGTCAAAACGAGCAAAGGTTACCCCTGGCCTGTGTGCTCAGTGGTTAGAGCCCCGGCCCGTGCACCAGGGAGTCTTGGGTTTGAATCTCAGTCAAGGGCACGGACCTGGGTTACAGGTTCGATCCCCGGCCCTGGTAGGAGACCATGAAGGAGGCAACCAATTGACGTGTCGCCCTCCCATCGATGCTTCTCTTTCAACAAACAAACAAACAAACAAAAACAATGGAACAAATATCTTCAAGTGAGGATTGACAGCAACAACCAAAGGCACAGAGGTTCAGTTTTGCAAGAATGAATACGTTCCGGAGATTTAATGGGAAGATCTAGTTAATAATAAATGTATTTTTCACTTGAAATTTGCTGAGACAGTAGGTCTCAAATAACTAAGACAAAGAAAATGGTAACCATGGGACATGCTAACAGCTTGATTGTGGAAATCATGTCACAGTGCATCCGTGTGCACCCTAAATATAAACAATTCCTATGTTTCAATTATATCTCAATAATGCTGAAAAAAAGGGGGGGGTCTACTTTGACGCTCGTAGGGTGGAGAGGGGTCACTGTGATATTTTTCATACCTGGGTTAGAGTAGAACACTTTTTCTGTAATCTGTCTTTGGCTGATATTTACTGTGACCATGAACTCGATTCCCTCGTGGAGAATAGCATCCTGAAAGGTGCAATGACATTCTTTCTCCTTGAGCTAAAGAGATCCAATTAACCAATGAATTAGGAGGACGTCCTCTGTCTTCTCATCATGATGTTGCTAGCTCCTAGCTCAGCTCCCGGACATCATGAAGTCATCTGCCTTCCTGCACGAAATCCCCCCCCCCCGCCCCCACGTACCTTCCTCTGGGTGGAAGCCCATATGCCACCTTGCAGGCGGGACCTCAGCTTGATAACCCAGAGCAGCGTTTAGAAGGTCACAGAACAGAGCTCATGTCACCAGGGATCTTGTTAAGATGCAGATTTTATTTCAGCACGTCCCAGGTGGGACCTGAGACTCTGCATTTCTAACATGCTCTCGAGCGATGCTGTTGGGGCCCAATTTGAGCAGTGAGATCCCACACCCCCTTAAACGTCATGGAGCTCAACGCACCCTCTTTTACGATATTGCGTTTTCTTGTCCTATCTCATAGTCCACAGGCTTTCCACAGGCTTCCTGTTTACATTGTATCCAAGTCAGTTTGCTACTTTGTTTTTCATTGAACACTCAGGGTTAATGCTATTTCTTTCTCAGGATTACGTCTGGACCATCTTTGATGGATCAAACCAAACAAAAGGAGGGCAGGGAAGCCAGTTTCTCTAAGCAACTGGGAGTCACAGAATAAACCACTTTTCTCTCTTCGCCACTGTTGTTGGGGAAGTTTGTTCCCATTGAAATTCTGGGAGCATTTGAGCAGCCACTTGGAATCTACATCTACTGCTCTGGGTCACCCATCTTTCCAATGAGCCTCACTTCCCCTTCCTCAGGTGGCTAAGCGTCCTGAGGGTGCCACCTCCCCTCCCCTTGGTTCCCTCTGCTAGGTCTGACCTCATGGAAGCTCTGAGCTGGGGCTCCTTTCCTATGAGCATGGCCGCTGCAGTCTCTTTAATTTTAGGATCAGATATTTTTCCAGGGAGTTCCTCAGTCACCCAGGGAATCAGGCCACTGGACACCTGTTGGACATGAGCTAACACTACCCTGGTGCAGCTAGAACCCTGGTTCCTCATTGTGTCCCGAATCATGTATTTCTCATTCACACCTGTTGTTGCCTGGTTTCTAAGCTGAGGAGATCTGCCTAAAGGATCTGAATAGAGTATATAAAATCCATCTTACCTTCTTTATAACTTCTCCACTTTCATTGCTAATCATCACACATTGGATGGAGGTGGTGTTTTCTCTGCAGTCCCAAGTCAAGTTCCTTCTCCAGGGATCGAACTTTATGTTTAGACTGGGACTGGGGATAGGTTCCGTGGTTGGAAGATCTGAAAGATGTGGCCACCAGATCCCGAAATCACTGTTTTTGTCCTCACTTCCCACAACCTACACATCTCGGGTGTTCGAAACTTAGGCCAGGGCTGGGACTTGCTGTTCCCCTTCCCCTGTCCTCAGGCCAACCTGGGTCTTGATCCAGGTCTCACCATTTGCTGATGGTTTTTAGGTTAAACCATGGTGGTCCCTTGAACCTCACTTTTATCACTTGTAGAGCACTGGCGGGGGGGGGGGTCAGTCACATGGGAGGTCCATAATATACATTAGGAACAAGCTCTGACCAGTGTTGCTCAGTGGTTAGGGCATCAGCCCACTCACCAAAAGGTCTCAGGTTTGATTCCTGGTCAAGGGCATGTATCTGGGTTGCAGGTTTGATCCTTGGCCCAGTTGGGTGCATGCAGGAGGCAACCAATTGGTGTCTCTCTCACATCAATGTTTCTATCATCTATCTATCATCTATCTATATCTATCTATCTATCATCTATCTATCTATCTATCTATCTATCTATCTATCTATCTATCTATCTATCTATCTATCATCTATCTATCTATCTATCTATCATCTATCTATCTATCTATCTATCTATCTATCTATCTATCTATCTATCTATCTATCTATCATCTATCATCATCTATCTATCATCTATCTATCTATCTATCTATCTATCTATCTATCTATCTATCTATCTATCTATCTATCTATCATCTATCTATCTAATCTATCTATCATCTATCTATCTATATCTCCCCTTCCCGTCCCTCCCTCCCTTCCGCTCTGTGTAAAAAACAATGCAAAAAATATCCTGGTGTGAAGGTTAATGAAATTATATATATATTCACACACACATTAGGGACGAAATGAAATTGTACCCACAGATTGAGACATGTTCCCAGATGCCGGTCACCTAAGTGCAAGTGGCAGAGGGGAGTCAAGCACGTTTGCACACTTACCCTGGTGCTCCGGGGTCAGGAGGAATGCTGAGTCAAGCAGCACCATGACCAGGATGGATTTCACCAGGGGACCCATGGGACTGCCTGAGGGACAGGGAAATGCTGGGTGGAGAGAGAGAGTCACACTTTGAGGAAAGAAAGCAGTATTAGGACAATGACATTAACAAGGTCATCTGAGACAAATCCCCACATGTCAACATCCTTAACTTCATCCCATCAGCAAAGCCCCTTGGCCATGCATGGGGGAGCGACTGTTTCATGACGTGGCCACCGTCTGTCCTCCGAGCTGGACCTGAGTCAGAATGCAAGTTGCTTCCTTCAAACCCCCCTTAGAGTCTGTCTGATCGTAATTGATGTTCATTCTTGTAACAGGGGGGAATGGTAGCTGACTCCACCACTCCTTTGACATTCTTTCTGTAAATGCTGACTCTGACTCATACGTAGCTTGTAGATAAACAGCGTGTTTGTATAAGAATCCTAGGAACTAACTTTAGAAGATGCAGACTCTGATCTCCAGTCATCTCAATTCTGGCAGGTTTGCTGACCTTCAACGTAGAACCAGAATGGACCAGTTTTGAACTTCTTATCGGAAAGGAATCTGCTGACCTGCACGTAGAGAACTTTTCAACCCCCCTCCGCTTGACATTTGTTCTGCTTTCCCCTCTCTCTCCTCATAAAAACCTCTACCTGCACAGAGGTGGGGAGATGGGCTTTGCAACAAGAGCCCCCCATCTTCTCAGGTTGCCAGCACTTGAATAAACCACTTTCCTGTGGCTATTCCCCAATGACCGTTTATAATTCTTTGGTGCCTGCAAAGAGTCACGGGGTCTCATCTTACAGCCACCCAAAACTTATGCTTTTTGTAAGTTTCCCTTAATAAACTCGATCGATTAGCAGACTGCAGTGGCCTGTCTCTCTTCATTTTCAGAGGTAGAGCTTGTGTCTGGGGCTTCTCCCTGGGTGTGTATGTACAAACGCTATGTAAGGCAATGTCTCCAAAGGTTTTGGGGATTAGGTTTTGGGGATTGGATTTGGGATAACATTATCCAGCCCCCCACAGGTACCAGACCCATTCCCCCAGGGCTTGGAGCAGTGTCAAGGATGGGTGCCCTCTTATAGGAACATGCTGCCTGAGGGATGGAGACGGTGAACAGCCGAGGTGTGGCCAGGCTGCTGGACCGAGAATTGGCTGTGGCTACACACAGCACACATCCGGGGCCCATCTTTCTCTCTGTGCCTGAGTCTAGGAATAGAGCCCGGGGATACCCGACCATCTCCCAGGGTAAGGTTTCATTTCTCTAAATTCACCTCCTACTCTTGAGCCAGCCTGACTGAAAATCCAGGGCCCACCCACCCACTGGCTTCTGCTTTCAACTTCCTGAAACAGGATGTCTCCCATACAGTATGGATGGGGACTTCCCAGCACCCTGTGACACCCTCACACCCACTTTGAATCAAGCGTAACTGCCTAGAGGTCCAGATGAGCCGTGAAGTCATGGCCCATGCACACTGTCACCTTAAGATGCTTTCTTAAATCCTCACCTGAGGATATGTTTATTGATTTTTTTTTTTTTTTTTTTTTTTTAGAGAGAGGAAAGGGCAGAGAGAGAGAGAGGAGCATTGATGTGAGAGAGAAACATCCATTGGCTGCCTCCTCAACATGCCCCAACTGTGCATCGAACCTGCAACCTGGGCGTGTGCCATGACTGGGAATCGAACCCACCGCCTTTTGCTCTACAGGCTGATGCTCCAACTGAGCCACACAGGCCAGGCCTTCAGATGCTTTCTGATGAAATCACCACCACTTTGCTTAGTTTCTCGTGGCTCCCAATCTCTGTTCATAATCAGAGTGGATTTGGGGACCAGAACAATAAAAACGATGTATCAGAGGCCCATTAGGATAGTACTATATCTTTTTAAATTTGAGTTTTGCAACAATTAAATAGCGTCAGGAGAGAGAGAGTGGGGGGGGGGCGAAGAAAATAAAAGGGGTTCGTACATGAAAAGACACAGAGGAAACTTAAATGCATATTTCTCGGAGGAAAAACCAATCTGAAAAGGCCACGGACTCTGATTCCAACCCTAGGATATTGTGGAAATGGCAAAATTATGGTGTCAGTGGAAAAAAAAATCACTGGCTGCCAGGGGTCGGGGGGAGAGAGGGGTGAATAGATGGAGCACAGGGACGTTTTGGGGGCAGTGAAACTGCTCTAATGGTGGCTATGTGTCCTTGTGCATTTGTCCGAACCCACAGAACGTACCCCACCAAGATGAACCCTAATGTCTACTGTGGACTTTAGTTAATAATGATGTGTCCATACTGGCTCATGAATGATCCCAGAGTCACCGCAGCGATTCGAGATGCTAAAATTGGAAACTGCGTACAGGGGACCTGGGTGTCCCTCTGGCGTCCCACTCCGTTTATCCGCGATGAGACACGTTGGACGGACGGGAATTTAAATGACAAAACTAACTAACTAAAAAACAGAAACAGACTCATAGATACAGAGAACAGACTGATGGTCTCCGGATGGGAAAGGGGTTGGGGGGCTGGGTAAAAAAGGGAAGGGAGCCCCGGCCAGTGTGGCTCAGTTGGCTGAGCTTCGTCCCATGAACTGAAAGGTTGTGGGTTCGATTCCCGGGTCAGGGCACATGCCCGTGTTGCGGGCTCGATCCCCGGTTCGGGGCTTGCAGGAGGCAGCTGATCAATGACTCTCTCATCAGTGATGTTTCTATCGCTCTCTCCCTTCCTCTCTCTGAAATCAATAAAGATATATTTTTTTAAAAAAATTAATACAGCCCGGCCGGGCGTAGCTCAGCGGTTGAGCGCCGACCTAGGATCCAGGCGATCAGGGTTCGATTCCCGGTCAGGGCACATGCCCAGGTTGTGGGCTCGATCAATGACTCTCGCATCATTGATGTTTCTGTCTCTCTCTCTCCCTCTCCTTTCCTCTCTCTGAAATCAATAAAAAGATATATTTAAAAAAAAAATTAATACAAAAAACTTAAAAAAATAAATAAAGTCTATTAAAAATGTTATAAAGCCAGGCCGGGCGTGGCTCAGCGGTTGAGCGTTGACCTAGGATCCAGGAGATCGGGGTTCGATTCCCGGTCAGGGCACAGGCCCGGGTTGCGGGTTCGATCCCCAGTCCGAGGCCTGCATGAGGCAGCTGATCAATGACTCTCATCACTGATGTTTCTATCACTCCCTCTCCTTTCCTCTCTCTGAAATCAATAAAATATATTTAAAAAACAAAACAAAACCATTTATATATTTAAAAAGTGTTATAAAATCTGCACGTTCAAAGGCAAAGCTCTCTGTTCAGTCCACAGGCCCCGTTTAGGTGGCGTCTTAGGGCCCACGGCCGTTTACGTCCCTGATGCTATTTCTGGCTGGTTGATGCTCTTGTTCCTGGAGCTGTGACGTGAGGCCTGGTTTTACATCCTACGTATTTCCACCCTCCCGCCCCGCTCGGTTCCTCTGGGCTCAGCCCTCCTCTCTCTCCGCGGCACCGAAGACTTCAGCCTTTTAGCCATGTTTCCTATTTTTTTTTTTTTTTGAGGCTCCTCTATCTCCTTTACTGCCCACGATCCCTGTTTTCTGTAATTCCTTTGGGTAGCTGGACTCTGTGGGTCTAAACAGGGTCTGGGGGATTAGTTTTCTAGGGCCTGTTGTTGCAAATGACCGCAAATAATTTCCTTCCTTCCTTCCTTCCTTCCTTCCTTCCTTCCTTCCTTCCTTCCTTCCTTCCTTCCTTCCTTCCTCCTTCCTTTCCAGTCCCGTCCAGCGTCTGCCCTTCAGGGTCCCAGCCATCACGCCCCCCACCCCTGCCCCTCACCAGGGGGGTTCCTCTGCCCTCTCTGGAGCCCCCCTGTCCACCTACCAGACCCAGCACCCCGCTGAAGGCTGCCCCACAGAGCCCGGTCCTCGTTCTAAGTGGGGTCCCCTCCTGGCTGACAGCCCTTTGCCTGCGTCGCCTGGGTGACATCGATGCCTATAGGCGACTCCCAAGCTCCCATGGCCTGCATCTCAAGCACCTGCTCCCGTGGGGCCCACCCGGGCCCACCAGCCCCAGGCCACCCATCCCTCTGCCCCCCCGAGCTGTCTCTTCTCAGGCATCCCCTGAACCTCTGCAATATTAAATATTAACAGAGCACCATTTGTTCCATGTTTAAACACCCCCCGTTTCCCCACGGACCTGCCTCCCTTCCCACCAGCTCCTCTAGACTCTGACGCCGTTGCTGGCCCTGGGCTTTGACCGCTTTCTGCTTGGTGCAGGTGGACAACGGGGACATGCCCACCCGGCTCCCCAACTCAGGTGTGTGCACCCGGGGGGCACCGCCCAGCCTCCGACCCCTGCTCGCAACCTCCCTGAGCTCGCCCCCTCGCACAGTTCAAACCAAAGGGGAAATTAAAGCCACACATCCCACGCGTTCCAGCATCTTCGCGTCCCAGGGAGCTGGTGCTTGCTCGATGGGGAAGCAAGCACCCGTTTCTGCGTCTTCGGGCAGCTAGGCCCACCCCACCCAGCCTTCCTCCAGGCCTTGGCAGGGGTCTCTGCTCCGGGGACGCTCGGGGATGATGCCCCTTTGCGAATCTCGCCTTTCTCGGGCCCAGATTTCCACATGTGCCGTTTGTACAAATGCCCCTTGGAGCTGAGGTGCCCTTGGTCAGGTTGGGGAGGACCAGGGAGGGGGGCCCTGTGCTGGGACATCTCAGGCCTCTTGGGCTGTAGCCCCACATCCCTCATGTTTCTTTCATTCCTGTCAAGTTCCTGGGCCCTTGTTTTCCTTTCTCAGAGGCCGCCACAGCCACCTCAGCCTCGGGGACGGCCGTGGGCGTCCGCGGATATGCGTCCACTCCAATAAAAGCAACACCCCCTCCCAATGACTTCACTGAAATTACATGCTTCGGGCAGTTCCCCATTTGCTGCTCCTAAACCAGACTTCTGACCGTGATTAGGCAACGCTGTAAACTTCTCCAAACTTGACTTAAAAATAAAAAAAAATAAAAAAAAATAAAAAACAAACACCCCCCCCCCCCCGCCAAGTGATCAAATACCCCAAACGAATCTGGACGAGGGGTTTCCCTTTTTAAATCAACGGTTCATGATAACGTAGGGCTCTTGGGCAAGGATTGGGGTACCCTGGCCCTCACCTGGAGCATTCAGACATAAATTCAGAAATAAACGGCATTCTGATCGAATGGAGCCCCCAGATGTGCCACCTCTGGGCACCTGTCACCCTGTCCCTTGTCTTTCCTTACACCCTCCCCCCCCTTTTTGCTTTAATTGTCTCCCAAGGATATATTTTTTTTTCATTGCTTTTCAGAGACGGTGCGAGGGGAAGACAGGGAGAAACGTGGATGGGAGAGAGACGCATTGATTGGGTGCCTCCTGCATGCACCCCGACCTGGGCCGGAGACGGAGCCTGAAACCGAGGTCGGCGCCCTTGGCCAGAATCGAACCCGGGGACCCTTCGGTCCACCTGCTGACGCTCTAACCACGGAGCCAAACCTGCTAGGGCTCCTCGTATCCCTTTTAGAGGCACATCCAGGCATCTCATTGATTTATTTGTAATTTTGCCTTGTTTGTTTTTGTGTTTTTTTTTAATTGAGGCAAAATCTGTGTTGCATGAACCATCCCCTTTCAAAGTGCACAACTCAGACCCTGGCCGGATGGCTCAGTTGGTGACACCATCGGCTGAATATGCCAAGGTCGCGGGTTCTATTTCTGGCCAGGGCACATGCCATCATCAAGCCAGGACGCGTCAATAAGTGGAAGGACAAATCTAGGTCTCTCTCTCTCTCTCTCTCACTTTCTCTCTCGCTGTGAAAAATCAGTAAGTAAATTTAAAATAACACACCAAGACGTCAGCGGCGCCGGGCACACACGCAAGGTCCAACCATCACCTCGGTCTCCTTCCGGAGCAGTTTCTTCCCCTAAAAGGAGATCGAGTCCCCATGAGCGACCGTCATTCCCTGGACCCAGCCCCTGACGACCGCCTGCCGTCTGTCCCTGGTAGGTTTTCCCGTCCTGGGAATGTCACAGAAATGAATTACATCTGCCCTATGGGTATTTCAGAAGCTCCCACAGGAAGGCCCTGGGAGGCGGCTTCAACGCAGGCTCCGAGTCGAATCCAGGCCCGAGCCGAATCCCTCTGCGGGGACCCTCGGACGACCTCGGACGTCCAGCTCCCGGCTGTCTACAGGGTGCTCTCAGACAACACACCGAATAAAATGCCGTGGTCCATCCCCGGTGACCAATCTAACCCCGTCTGGCCACCAGCTCTGCTGAGTCACCGGGGACTTTGCGATAAAGGCGATGCCAGCAAAGTGTCTACCTGAGCTGCAGGGACCACTGTTTCCCTCCGTGGATCACACACCGCTTCCCGATTTGTCCCAGCCTCTGTGGGCATCTCCAATCCTCCCCGGGGAAGCCGGCGAGCTCCCCCTGCACCCTGGTGAATCCCTGCAGCCGACGCCTTAAAATGCAGCAACCACATGCTGGTAGAGTCCCTGCCCGTTTACCTTTTCCAAACGGGCCTCCTTCATGCACCGACCGACCCTCCCTCCCGTTTCCCACCCTGAGGTCCCCAGGGACCTCGAGTCTGACCCAGCAACAGAAGCAGAAAAATATACAGCATATTCGAGGTCTGCAGAATAGGGGACCCGCTCACCCTAATGCCCCCGACTACCTGCCATGGACCTGCCTTGGTTCACTGTGTCTCCCGATGCGTCCACATCGGACCGTCCTCTCGAGCGGCTCCTCGGGGGCTGCTCCCCAGTGAACGCTGGCTACATTCAGGAAATGTGAACCCAAGGGTTTTGTGTCTCCCTACAAACCTCCCCTTTCCTGTCCTGCTTCCTCCTTTCGTACATGGGACCTGTGCTCTGTGCAGAAGCAGAAAGGGCTGGGCAAGGCAAGCCCTCAGAACGTGCGCCGGGAGCCCACAGAATGGACGTGTACCCACGGGAGGCAGGAGGAAAGGTGGCCGGAGGGGAAACGTGGTCTCCGTGGCTCCCTGTTCCTGAAAGAGCCGCCTGCTTTCGGGCACCGGGAGACACAGAACGTTGTCTTCTCACGGTCTGCTCAAAGCGGGCACCGTGGGGGATCTTCATGTCTTCAATGGTGCAAACACCTCCCTCACCCATGACTTTCAGCATCGGCAGAGAAATGGACCTGCCCGTAGAGCTCACAGGCTTACAAAGGATGCTCCGACCAGGCTTGGCGATGGCTCGTAGCATCTCACTGCCCACCTTCCACATCTCTATAGAGAACATTCTTTTCCTGTGAGCTCAAGTAGATAGATGGCTTATGTTATCTGCTCAGAGTGGGCACCATGGTGGGTCTTCTTTTATTTTATTTTTTAAATTTTATATAGCCCAGCCGGGTGTGGCTCAGCCGTTGAGCATTGGCCTAGGATCCAGGCGATCAAGGTTCAATTCCCGGTCTGGATACATGCCCGGGTTGTGGGCTCAATCCCTAGTCAGGGGCCTGCAGGAGGCAGCCGATCAAGGACTCTTATCATTGATGTTTCTATCTCTCTCCTTTCCTCTCTCTGAAATCAATAAAGATGCATTTAAAAAATAAATAAATAAATAAATAAATAAATAAATACATACATAAATAAATAAATAAATAAATAAATAAAATTTTAATATATTTTTAAAATATGTCTTTATTGATTTCAGAGAGAGGAAAAGCGAGGGAAAGAGAGAGAAACATCAATGATGAGAGTCATGGATCCGTTGCCTCCTGCTCGCCCCCTGCTGGGGATCGAGGAGCCTGCAACCCCGGCATGGGCCCTGACTGGGAATCGAACCGCAATCCCCTGGTTCTTAGGTCGACGCTCAACCACTGAGCCCCCCTGGCTGGGTAGAGCCTTCTTGTCTCATTGGTCACCTTCAGCGTCTCTATAGAGAACATTATTTCCCTGTGAGCTCAAGGAGGCGGCTCGTCGCGTCTCTGCAGGGTGGGCACCGTGGTGGGTCGTCTAGTCTTGAACAGTGACAAGACGTTGAATCTTGCCTCATCGCTCGCTTTCCGCGTCAACAGAGAAATGGACCTCCCCATGGAGTTCAACAACACGGGCTGGCCGAGTCTGCTCTGAATGGGCACCGCGGTAGGTCTTCAGTAACGCACACCTGACTTTGGGAATTGGGCCCAGCTCTGTTCGATTCATCAGATCTTTCCTGAGCATCCCGGGGATTAAAACCTAGCAGAGTGGGTCTGAAGCAGGCTTGCAGCCCACAGCAGGACAAGGCTGAGTGGAAGAACCATAGGCGAAGGGGAGAGAAATACAGAACTGGATGTCCCCATAGAGCAAAGATAGGGGGGGGCATCCCTGCTTTATAGGAACATCATCATCATCAATCATTTGGTCTGGCTCTGCCAAGGCAACTGCAGAAGGGACTCAAAATCCAATACATCTAGGAGCTTTTTTTTCATAGCTATTTTTTAACTGGATCATTTTGTGTGGCCCTCGAATGCTGTTATAAATATCCAAATGGCCCCTGGCAGAAGAAAAAGGTTCCCCACCCTTGCCACAGAGGAACATGAGATAAGAATAGCTTAGGGAGGGCCAGTGTTTCATTTGGACCCTTGAGGATGTGCTAACTTCCTCTCTGACTAAGGAGAAGCTGGTGCTCATGGGCAGCCGTGGGGAGTGGTGGGCATCTTCTGAGATGATGAAGAGAGGCATGGGTGAGGGCTGGGCTCGAAGGTCATGCTGGCAGTGGGTTGAGATGAGCCAGTGACCTGAGGCATCACTCCCAGTGACAGTGTTAATGTGGCTGCTGGAGATCCCCATCATGAACATCTTGAAAAGCTGAGGAGCAAAAGAACAGTCAGACAGGAGGAGACCCCTATGCAGCCAGGTGCAGGCAGGATGACCAGGTTGGAACTGTGACAAGATGCTGGGCAGGGACGGAGGTGGAGGTGCCCCACTCACTAGGGCTGTCACTGGGAGTGATGCCTCAGGTCTCTAGGGCTTCAAGGCTGAGAAAATGCAGGAACGCTGGTGTCCCATCAAGTTGGAGGAGTAGGAGGATTTGGCAAAGAGGGTGGAGAGAGAGGTGGAAATTCTGTGTTCAGCCTGCCAAGTCCAAGTGGCTTCCTGGAGCAACCAAGAAGTAGGGGCATTGGCAGTAAGCTGGATACAGGGGTTGGAATCAAGGCAGAGACTTGAGCTGAGCAGTGGATGCCCCACTGCATCTCTTTCCTTGCTGGAGAGCTACTCCCGATACTTACACCAGTTGAGTCTGCAGGATGCAAAATCCCACAACACGAGGAAAGAGTTAACTCAGCGCCCTTGGGTTGTCCCCACCCAGCACATTACACACATAGGTCCTGCCCATGGCTAGCTCCTGGGAGGTCATTTCTGAGCCCTTGGGATATCCTGCCTGATAAGAATACCTTTGTTTGCCTGGGACTTTGGTTTATGTTACAATGCGATAGATGGTGGGGGGTTTCAGTCATGCCCTAGCTAGACCTCGGTAGGGGGTGGTAGCTGAATAACTCAGGTCCGCCATGTGGGCGCTCCATGCTACATGAATGGCCCCAATAAAAAGCCTGCACATCAGGGCTTGGTGAACTTCCCTGGTTGGCACGTTGTCACACACCACCGCTGGGAAAATCAAGCACTGTCCATACAACTCCACAGGGAAAGGACACCTGGAAACTAATGCCTCATCTCTCCTGGACTCTGCCGCCTGCATTTTTGCCTTTGCTGACATCAATCTGTACATTTTCACTGTATTAAACAAGAAACATGAGCATAACAGGTTTTCAAGGTTCTGCGAGTCCTTCCAGTGAACCTGTGGTCTCAGACACCCCTACAATCTATCTATCTATTTTCATGCTGATACCACCACGTCTGGCCACTCATGAAACACAAGGAAAAAGCTTAATAACTAATGATCCAAACAAATGAAAGCATGTCGTTTCTTGGGACTCCTCTGTTTCCATCTTTTCTTTCCCGCTTGTACTTTGACCTTTTCAGATCTGCTCAGAGTTCTGACCAGAGTGTGGGCAAGGGGAAGGAGAGTAAGGGAGACCCCACTCTCCCTCATCACCATCATCACAATCAGCAGCAGCAGCACCACCATAAACACCATCTTCACCATCATCATCACCTTCATAGTCATTAGAATCCTCAGCATCCCCATAATCACCATCTTCACCATCATAAGCATCACCATCACCATCACCATCATCATCATCATCATCATCACCATCATAAGCATCATCATCACCATCATCACCATCACCATCATCACCATCATCATCATCTCCATCATCATCATCACCATCATCATCATCTCCATCATCATCATCACCATCATAATCACCATCATCAGCATCACCATCACCATCATCACCATCATCACCATCATCACCATCACCATCATCACCATCATCATCACCACCATCATCATCATCAGCAGCACCATCATCATCACCATCATCATCACCACCATCATCATCATCACCATCACCATCATCACCATCATCACCATCATCACCATCATCATCGCCATCACCATAATCATCATCTCCATCATCATCACCACCATCATCAGCATCACCATCATCATCATCATCGCCATCATCATCACCATCATCATCACCATCATCATCATCATCGCCATCATCATCATCACCACCATCATCATCACCATCATCATCACCATCATCATCATCATCACCATCATCACCATCACCACCATCACCACCAGTGCTCCTGGGTGCATGGACGTTGTCTTACAGTCGGAGGGGTGCCTAGTGCAAACTTCCCCAGTCCATGACCAACTCATCCTGTCACAGGAGTCTTCTAGCGGCCAGCACCCTAAGGGCTTTTAAATGTTCACCCCATGCCTCCACAGTGCAGCAATCCACAAAGAGAGAGGGAGAAAACCCCATGGCCAGAGGGGAAAAAATGCAGGGAGGAAAAAGAACAGTTAGGCATGTCCTTCAAACCCAGGTGGAGAAGATGACTGGCTTACCAGTGATGAAACAACCCGAGTCACAGAACAATTCGAGTCACGGCACCAAATGTGTTCCCAACGAGATGACCATGAGACCTTGGTTCTTGTCTTCTTGATGGAAAGATTTCAATCAAGTGGCAAAGTAAGTAAGAATTTATTGGCTGCAGCAAAAATAGACTTAGGACAGTGAAACAAGGAAAGACATAGAAGGAGCAACAGGAGAGCCTAAGCTGGGCTGCTTTGGCTCACTGAGAAGTCAACGAGAAAAAAGGGGGCCTTGGAGACAGGTTCAGGGGGTAAGCCGACGACAAGCTGCTGCTGCTCGTTGCTCCCCTGGGGTCCCTTAGAAAGAAGAAGGCGTAAAAGGAATGGCCTGGGTATGCTCCTCTAGGGGAGAGCACACACTGGCTCCTTCGTCCTGAGCATATTTATCTCTCTCTTGCACTTGGAAGTCTTAGGGAAGTGTCTCAATAGGATATTCATCAGCTTTCCAGATGTGCTCTTTCAGGGTCATGGTCTCCCCTGATTGGTTGGTGCCAGGGCAGGGGGTCATTAGTCAATACAGCTGACAATTCCTCCGTGTCACTTGTCTGGTTTGGCTGCTTTTCTGGGCCTGGAGCTGAAACACAACTGAGGCCTAGATGTTATCTTTTGGGAGAAAACACTAAATCTCATGACCAGTGATATGCTAGGGGAGGAAAGGTTCCCCTGCGGCCAAGATTCTTGTTTTCCCAGTTTTGCCCCTTGCTAGGCATCTGGGGATTTCTGCCCTGGTGAGTTTCTGTACCTGGCCCATTGTCCTTGCTCTGCTTGTGTCTGTCTATCTGCCTATAACAGAATGGAAAAAAATGATTAGAAAACTTTGATAAAGGTGAAACCAGACACAAAGTGGATCTGGGCCATCTGTCACTTCTTGAGCCAAATTAAGCAGAGACAAGGTTGAATCATATATAAGCATTCCAATAATGCCAGCAGTATGGCGAGAACAGCAGATCATCCTATAAATTCTGCTCTCTCCTTCCCTTATTAGCCGGCTAATTATATATAAATAACAAAGAAAGGCTACATGCAGGGGGAAAGCGGGGCAGGATAAGAGCTGCAGGGTCCATGGTCTCCTTCCAGGATCTTGAAGCCTGATAACAAGGTAGTTAATTTTTAATGGTGTTAAAACCCAGCCCCGTCCATTTCTGGAACCGGAGAATGGACAGCATTCCTGAGACAAATTCCCAGGGGGTAGGGGGAAGGTTAGGGTCCAGGCACAGCAACCAAATCAAAGTGCATCCTGTCCTTGGTCTGTCCTCAAAATGTATTTTCTTTTCTGACTAATGGACCCACCCAGGCCCCAAAGTGTCTCACCTTTTTACAGCTCTGTTTTTCTTCTTTCAGCACATCCTCCAGTTTCCCAGGGCCTGTAAGAAAATGTCTTACCTATAATTAGTAAGGTGAATGACCATTAAATAACTGTGGCCCTATTACTATTGTGGCCTTCACCGTATAAAAGGCAGGACCGTGCATGTGTGAACAAACTCTCATTCCAAGATCAGATACACCATGGCGGGGGGGGGGGGCACACTATCTGGGGGTGAATTTGGCAACTTTGTCATGACTTCAGTTTCCCACCAGATGCCCCTTGAGTGTATCCACAAGGCTCTGTGCTTAGAGATTCTCTCTGTTACTTTGTGTTCAGATTAAAAAAAAACACACAAAAACTGGCAACAATTTGAAAGCCCATGAGTCAACCAAAGATTAACAATTTGTTGCCATTGATACAATGTATATGATGCAACAGTCAAAAGAAATGAGCCACATCGAAGGCAGGGGGCAAAAATAGCTCTGCAATGTTTTTAAGAGGAAAAAAACAAACAAAGGAGCCAAGAATAGGAAAAGCAAAGGGTGTGACCTCATGTGCGTACAAAGAAATAACAGGGCTATGGAATGAAAAGCAATTGTAGCCCTGACCAGTGTGACTCAGTGGTTGGAACACGTCGCCCCCCAACACCAAAGGGTTTGGGGTTCCCTTCCCGGTCAAGGGAACGTAGCTGGGTTGAATATTTGATCTCCAGGCCCGGTTGGGGTGCGAGCAGGAGGGAACTAATCCATGTGTCTCACATAGATTTCCTCTTTCTTTCTCTCTCTCTCTCTCCCTCCCTTCTGCTCTCTCTAAAACTCAATCAGAAAAATATCCTCAGGTGAAAATTAACAAAAAAAAAAACAAACACGAAAAAAAAGAAGTGATTGTAGGTCGCCACGAACAGGTGACATTGAACACGCTATGACTGAGAAATTACTTAGAAAGTGTCAAAAATGGGAGATCCCTACATATCCCTTTGAGTTCTCCGTCCCTTGCAAAGGCTATTTCCCCATCCCAGGGGCCCCAGCATTCTGTGGTTTGGTCTGAATCATTCTGTGTAGAAAACAGCCCCCACCCCCAGGTGCTCCGTGAGGCAAGTTGCCACTTGGGGGACCTGTTGGAGTTTCCAGGAACAGCAGGCAGCCACATGACAAGGAGGCTCTGGTTTCTGTGTCCCTCAGGCCATGGCCGCACATCCCCAAAGGTCACAGCCATGACACTAGTATCACAAGTTGTCCTAAAGATTAGCTTTCAGAACGATATTTACTCAGAAAGTGGAATAACTGATTTCCAGGCAACTTAGAAGGCCCTGCCCCGTTGGATGCCTTCTCCCTGACGAGTTTGAAATTCCTGAGTGTTTCCAAGGAGACAGCCCTCCTCCCATTGTTCTCTGGCTTGGATGTGACACGCCTACCCTGAGGCCCAGGACAGGGACCCCTGCTTACACTAGGATGACTAGATGTGACACATAAATACAGGGTGCCCCCCTAAAAGGTATACACACTTTGAATGATTCTAAAGTCCGTGTTTATTAACATACAGTTCATTTTCAAAATTTAAAAGAACCTACAAAAATGAATATATTTTTTTTTTCTGTCAACACCTGTTTTCAAACTGATGATCGTTCTGGTCCAGGCCTTGCTGATAACATGAGGCAATAGAATCGCAAACATCAAGGATCATTTCCTGGGGTATTTGTGCCCCCTCAATGCGTTGACTGCTGCTGGTTTTGTACCGTAAATTTTATTTTTCGTGTGTCCCCATAAAAAAATGTCTGGTGACACTTTAGGATACATTTTCTCTGTTCAAAGCTTAGTCTGGCTTCACCCATTGTTTCATCAGTTAAATCTGAAAAGGCATGAAAATTAAGTGAGTTATCAGCTGTTAAAGTGTGGATACATTTTTTGGGGGCACAAGGTGTGTAAACATTTTGGGGGATAAGGGTCCCTCAAAATGTTTGAATAATTACATAGACAGGTTTTGTAATTCAACTGCATTTTCAAACTTCC
Source organism: Miniopterus schreibersii (assembly GCF_964146895.1). Taxonomy (NCBI): domain Eukaryota; kingdom Metazoa; phylum Chordata; class Mammalia; order Chiroptera; family Miniopteridae; genus Miniopterus; species Miniopterus schreibersii. The sequence continues at coordinate 461,669 of NC_138120.1, read as the reverse complement.
AGTAGCATTTTAGGGTGAATGTCTTTTGTTCAAAGCTTAGTCTGGCTGGAAAGAAAGAAACATCCATTGAGGTATCAGCTGTTAAATGTGTGCACATGTTTTTGGGACACCCTGTATATACGATCACTCCATTTAACAATTAAAAAAAAAAAAACACACACAAAAAACACAAGATGCCGGTTCATTTGATTTTCAGGTCAACCACGAATCATTTTCCTGGCTTTTAAAAAAGTCCTTTTGTAATACTTGGGAATCCTTTTACTAAACAGGATTCATCGCTGATCTGAAATGCAGATTGAACAGGGCATTCTGTATTCTGTTCTGGATGTGCACCCAGCCCTAGCTATACGTGAAATCTTTCTCTGTCTTAGCAAACAGGGGAAGATGGGCTCATGGCTCACCCAGAAACACTGTTGGAGGGTGAATTTCTCTGGTTTTAAACCCCTAGTTTGGAGCACTTTGCTACTGCAGCTGTAAGAAACTGAGTCTTATTTTTCCAATTGTTTCAAACGGAGGGTTCAGTGGGTCCCCATGATACCGTGTTGGCAGGAAGCAGAGGTCTCTGGTCCTATTTCTGTCACTGTGTTCTGCAAGCAGGTCCCTTGTTCCCACCCCAATGTCATCTCTTCCCATCACTTACACATCACCGTGGCATCAGGTGTTCATTTCATCATATCCCTCACTGCCTTTCCAGACACACTGTCTCATATTTTGTAAACCTCCTGCACTAACCCCAGAAAGGGGCACACAGGCATGTGTGCAGAGGACACAGCTCCAAGACCATGTCCACCTCTTACAGGTGGCTTCCTAACCCTGGAGGTGACCCCTGACCCATGAACATGGGGAAGGTGATATCAGGTGAAATTGTGGGTCTAAGGGACTGATGGTTTCAATGGTGGGAGACATCCCTGCCTTTGACTCTTGGCCCTGGAGTGTAATACAGGCTCACCCTTTACCTAAGGGTGTGGGTTGGGCAGGGACTTTCTGATGGTTCCCCCTAGCTAACCACACCTGTAGACCCTGAGTTGTCTCTGTTCCTTTTCTTTCTTTTTTTTAAACTGTCACTCTAGGATGTGTTATTATTGATTTGAGAGCTAGAGGAATGGGGGAGAGAGGGAGAGAGACATCGATGTGAGAGAGAAACATCAACTGGCTACCTCCTGCACGAGCCCTGTTTGGGGCCAGGGATCAAACCTGCAGGTAAGTGCCACGACCAGGAATCAAACCAGAAACCTTTGGTGCACTAGAGGATGCTCCAACCAACTGAACACCTCGACCAAGGCTCTGTTCCTTTTTTTAAAGGCAGAAATGAGTGTCAGGCTTTGCATGGGCAGGGGCCACATGATCTGAGACAGAAGTGAAAAGGACACCTCCAACTCCCAGTTTTCTCCAACTTTCCTATCCTGAGGGGGAAGTTCATTTGGTAAATACATGCCCATGACATTGGGATGAGCCATCTATCTATCATTTATCATCTGTCTATCATCTATCATCTATCGTCTATCATCATCTATCTCTATCTATCATCTGTCTATCATCTATCTATCTGTGTATTTATCTACCTATCTTCTATCTATCTATGTATTTATCTGTCTATCTATGTATCTGTCTAATCTATCTATCATCTATTTCTGCATTGTCGGGGTGCTTGGTGACGATACCTGTTGGCCCTGTCTGCTAAGACTCACTCTCTCCCCTCTTCCTCTCTCCTTTGACCTCCTTGCCCAGAAGAAAGGAAGGTGGTCCTAGTTACTCTCTCAGTGAAAGGCAAAGCAGGACCTGAGCCAACTTTCTGGGAAGTTGTAACATATTTTTTTCCCAGAAAGAGAAACAGCAAGAAACACATTTCCGACAAGCGTCAGACAGGATTTCTCCACTTCCTGACTGCCCAGTGAGCCTCATACTTCCTCGCAGCAATTAGGGCTTAAGCCACTCCAGGTCAAGGGGCATCCTCAGGGGGACCTGAAAGCTGAGCTTTTTATTAGTCACATGCCTAATGGATTCCTTATCTCGATTAAGCTAATGCTACTGCCCGGGGCCGCTAGAGGTGAGGACAGCTTTTTGGTCTCCGAAAATGGTCTGCTTGCTGGAGAAAAAGATACATCACCTTTGTTCATTATTCCCAAAGTGCACAATTAACATGATGGGCAGACATTTTGTGCCCCCCCCCCCAAATTTATATCCAGTGCCCTCAAGGTGATGGTATATGGAGGTGAGGCCTTTAAGAGGTGATTAGGATTAGATGAAGTGAGGAGGCTGGAGACCTCTTGATAGGATTAGTGTCCTTATAAGAAGAGAAGAGAGCCAGAGCTCACTCTTTCTGCCCTGTGAGGACACAATGAGAAGGTGGCCAAGAAGCATCCATGAACCAGGAGGAGGGTGCTCACCAGGCATTGAATAGGCTCATAGCTTTGTAAGTGGAACCATGGTTCTGCTGCCTATCGCCACAAAAGTGAGACTCGTGAGACACATGCTCGTGGAAAAGGAAAGAGGTTTATTTAGGTGCTGGTAACCTGAGGAGATGGAGGACTCTTGTCCAAAGCCCATCTCCACATCTCAGTGCAGGCAGAGATTTTTATAGAGAGGGAGAGAGAAACAAAGGGAACAAAGAGATTAAGGGGAGGGGGGTTGAAAAGTTCTCTATGTGCAGCCAGCACAGTCCATTCTGGTAAGGACCTCAAAACCGGTCAAGTGATGGTCTGGTGTGTGTCATTCTGGTCCTTGTCATATTGGTTTTATGGTTGAAGGTCAGCAAATCTCCTGGAACTGGGAATGACTAAAGGTTGGAGTATGCATTTTATGAAGTTAGCTCCTAGGATTCTTATACAAACATGCTGTTTATCTATAATCTACATATTAGTTAGACTCAGATTTTAAGGAATCGCTACACATAAAGCCTATCTTAGACCCTTCCAGTTACTGGTAGCAAGACCCCCTCCCTCCCCCATGTCCTCCTCCCACCTATGGCTCCTATAACCGGGGTCTTGTGCCCAGAGTGGGTGCCCAGAAATCTTCCATCACATATCCCCAAGCTTGTCTGCACCTTATGGGTGGTGAGGCTTGAAGTCTGAGCCATTTCCCACCCAGGGACAAGTCTTAACCACATATCCTTCCCACCCCCCCCCCCCAAATTTAACAGAACACATTAATTATAAAATTTTTAAAACTTTTGAGAATGTGGATTTTCAGAATATATTGAAACATGCTAAGACATCTGTGAAAAAATAATAAACTTGAAAACATAATTTTGGGGCGCATTCTAAGATTTTAAAAGTAAACCATTGGAAGTGATTTAAGATGGCCTTATAAATCCCCAGGACATGCCAAGTTTTTTCTTCTTGTTTTTTTTTTGTGTTTGTTTGTCTGTTTTTCATCCCATTGTTGAGGGAATGCCTTGGTACTTTCTGCAATTATCTTATAATTAGTGTGATTAGGGTCCGATATTAAAATCGTAAGTAGTTTTCTTAAATCATATTATGATTGGTTTGTTGTTTTTTTGGTTTTGTTTTCTAATCATTTTTTGTTTTTCAATTGCAGTTGACATATAATATTATATTCGTTTCAGGTGTATACCCCAGTGACTAGACATTATAAAACTTACTAAACGATCATCCCCCCAAAATCTTGCACCCATCTGACACCACACATAGTTATTAGAATATTTTTTACTCTATTCCCTGTGCTGTAGGGACTATTACATGCCTGTGACTATTCTATAACTACTAATTTGTACTTTTAAACCCCTTAAAAACCTTTTTTACTCCCCAACCCCCCTCCCATCTGGCAGCCATCAGAATGTTCTTTGTGTCTATGAGTCTGTTTCTGTTCTGCTTGTTCATTTATTTTGATTTTTAGATCCCATTGTTGATAGATACATATTTATTGCTATTTTATTGTTCATATTTTTTATCTTTTTTTTTTTCTTCTTCTTCTTAAAGAAGACCCTTCAGCATTTCATATAATCCTGGTTTGGTGGTGATGAACTCCTTTAGGTTTTTCGTGTCTGGGAAGCTCTTTATCTCACCTCCATTCTAAATGATAGCTTTGCTGGGCAGAGCAATCTTGGTTGTAAGGGAGGGCTCAGCAAAGGAACAGCGGCCTCTGTCAGCACTTTTGTCTAAGAAGCATCAGCCCCTCCAAGTTCTTGCCCTGATGTCAAAAAATTCAGTCCCTGGTTCCTTTCAAGCTGTTGCTCCTGTTCTGGAGCTAAGAGGGGGTGAGTCTGAGTAAGTCCGTGGGTGGGCTGTTTAAGAGGAACTGCTTGAGACTCCGGCAGCCTCCGTCTTTCTCAGCCACAATCCCCACTGGTTTTAACAGCCCAAAGATATGGGAATGTCTCTGCCCGGCACTGGAACCCTGGGCTGAAGGGTCTGAGGTGGGGCTGGGACCCCTCGCTCCTCAATGGGGACCTCCCCAGCTAAGGCATCCCTCCTGATTAAACACCACCACGTGTGCGTGTGGTCCCCGCCCGTTCAGCACATCCCCGCTCCTACCAGTCTCCACGTGGCTTCTTCTTTAATTCCCTAGTTGTAGGACGTTCGTTCAGTCAGATTTCAGGCAGTTCTGAGTGATGGTTGTTCCGTAGTTTAATTGTAATTTCGCTGTGGTTGTGGGAGGAGTCGAGTCCCGCATTGACCTACCCCACCATCTTCTTCCAATCTCGCATGATTGGTTGGTTTTTCTCTAGATTATCATTCAAGGAGATAGAAACACACATGGGGCTGACTCTTTATACCATCCCATTAAAATGATTTCCTATCACATGCTCTAATAATTATTAGAAAAAAAATAATCCCTGGCTAGGTGGCTCGGTTGGTTGGAGCATCATTCCTTACACGGAAAGGTTGTGGGTTTAATCCCTGGCGCCGGTTGGAGAGTGTGCAGAAGGCAACCGATCAATGTTTCTCTGTGATATTGATGTTTTTAAACCTCTCTCTCCTTTACTTTCTCTCTAAAATTTAAAAAAAATCAATGTATATGTCTTCAGGTGAAAATTAAAAAAAAAAAAAAAAGAATTATTAATGAGGTTAACGTGAACGGTGGTTTTAGAAAGATGGGCCAATTATGGGGTATCCCATGAGTCTACTTGGATAAAATACTTCCAAAGGCAAGCGTGTTTTGTTGCTTGGGCCCCATGTAATTTGTGGCTAACAGCAAGGCAAAGATTGAGTGTTTCACAAGAGCGACGGTTGCTCACTTTTTCCTCAAGATCCTGTTTCGACACTGCTACACCTCAGAAGCAGCTACTCATGCTTTGATGTAATCATTGATTGCTCACAGAGAGTTCTTTTGAAGCCCTCCCCCGCCCCCTCGTTTGGAAAAAGATGTTGAAAACAAGAGAAAAGTGGATTTTTTTTTTTTTTTTTTTTTTTTTTTTAGTGGTTCTCATTTGCCTGGGCCACATCTCAGATACGGAGAGTCCGTGCACACGGACACGTCTTGTAGGAAGAATTTCTTGGAAGGTCTGGTTGGAAGATCTTCTAGGCAGGTTCAGTCCGAAGGTCTCGTTAGAAGGTCTTGACGGAAGTGTTAGCAAAAGACGCCAACAACAAGGAAACAAATAAATTTTCACGGGAAGGTAGAGCTGGCGTCGCCCAGACTGTGGTTTGGAGAGAAGAAAGGTGGCCAGCATAGGACAACCTTCCCTGACCATCCCGTGGGTGAGAACAGGCTGGCCACTCGGTTAGAAATCCAGAGAGCCCAGCCGGGCATGGCTCAGGGTTCGATTCCCGGTCAGGACACATGCCCGGGTTGCGGGCTCGATCAATGACTCTCTCATCATTGATGTTTCTATCTCTCTCTCCCTCTCCTTTCCTTTCTCTGAAATCAATAAAGCTATATTAAAAAAAAAAAAACTGTCACCTGATGTCCACAACGCCTAATGGAATGAGCCAGATTTTTCAGTGGGAGCTACTGCCCCCTAGTGACCAAAACTTCTATTTAAAGCAAACACAGGAAGTAGGCCGTCCAGGCACTTACAGTCCTTCCTAAGCCCTGCCCACCAGGAACTTCCTGCCACTGAGCCTGCAGGTAAGAGCACCTGGACGCTTTGTGGCCAGGTACAGTGTCCTAGCTGCTTTGGCCAATGTCCCTGTGTGGGTCAAATTATGCCCTCTCCCCTCCTCACTTCTCCAAAATTGAAATTTGAACCCCTACAGCTGTGAATGGGAACCTTATTTGGAGACGCAGTCTTCGCAGGTGTGATTGATTATGAGAAGGTCATTAGCAGGCACCACCCTTCATCCACTTTGACCGGGGTCCCTATGAGAAGAGAGAAATTCAAGCACAGAAATTCATTGACAGTCCGCCAGGCTGCGGCCTCAGAATTCCTGACCTACCAGGAAACCCGGAGTTCCCACTGTGCACCTCACCTCAAAGGTTGGATGGCTCAGATGCCCAAGGCACCTCCCTGACTCTGTCTGCCTCCTAACTTTCTCTTTGCTGCCTTTCGAAATGAGAGGTCTCTGCCCATTTTCTTATTTGCTTGAACAGATCTTACTCAGGGCAAAATGTGAATCAGCCGAAGCTGTTTCTTTCTTCCTAGGACTCCACTGCCACCTGCTGGGGTGCTTTCTGTGTGCACACCGCAGGCAATGGTGGAAGCAAAGCTGGTTTTTGAGTCTGGTCATTTCAATAGTTTGTGGGGGGCTTTCACATTCATTTATTTTTCTGCCACATCCTAAAAATGGTCACTGTGGCATGATGTGAGAGTCCGCTGGGAAGGGTGTAAGAAATGAGCACAGACTTGGGGTTTAAAATAGCAGAAATCCATCCTGTCTCTATCCTAGAGACCAGGAGTCTGAGATCCAGGTGTCCCAGGGCCAAGCTCCCTCCGGAGGCTCCAGGGAGGGTCCTTCCTGCCTCTCCCAGCTCCTGGGGCTCCAGGTGTCCCTGGGCTGGTGGCCTCCCCCCTCCCATCTCTGCCTCCGTCTCCATAAGACTTCTCCTCTGTGTCTGTGTCTCCGCTTCTATCTCTTATAAGGACCCTGCCCTTGAATGTAAGGCCATCCTGACCCAGGACGACCTCACCTCAGAGCCTTCACTTAGTCACATTTGCAAAGACCCTGTTCCCAAACAGGCTTTCATTGACAGTACTAGGGGTTCAGATTTCAACTTCCGGGGGAGTAACAATGAAGCTTCTATGGGGACCTTGGCTAGAGCAGCTAGGGCACTGTGCCTGGCCATGGGATCATCAGGTGCTCTTTCCACCTGCTGGCTCAGGAGGCCCTCAGGGGCAGCAAGGTCCTGGTGGGTGGGACTTGGATGGGACTGACTGTGCTGGGCTCTCCTGCTTCCTGCTGTTTGCATTGAACCAAACTTTTGGCCACTAGGGGTCAGTAGCTCCTCTGCCAATCCGGCTGGAGCGCTGGCTTGGCTCTGGGAGTTGCTGGCATGTTGCCCTAGTAGTAGCCACTGTGACATCACAGTGTTACCCGGCAGGGAGGGGCCCCGTCTTCTCCGGTTGTTTGGAAGTTGGGTTGTTGGGGTACCGTTGAAATAAGAATTTCTGGAGGGCCCCCCTCCACAAGAGGATGAGATATAGTAGCAAGCTTGATTTCGGTGGAATTCCACCCCTAGGTTTCCACAGTCCCGTTTGCCTTAGTTCAGTCGTAGAAGAAGTGTAGCTGGGTTTTCAGTAGGGCTAAAATCCGAGCCAGTGTCCAGAGTTTCCTTTCTGTGTTGCAGGTGGGGCCAGTCCAGCATCACCCTAGGTTAGCTTGTGTTCCCTGCTGCAGCCCATCAGTCCACTGCGTGTGGGGTTTGCATGACTGTGGGCCACACACAGGGGTGAATGCAATGACGTAGCAGGAAAGGAATTCCACAAACCAAGAGTCAAGAGCTAGAAGAGAGAGAACTGCTTTGTCTAGGGGATTATGCATTCCCAAATTTTCACAGGCTTGCAGTGGCCATGCCCGTTCTGGCCAACCGTCCATCCCCAGGTTTGACTGAGAGGCAAGTTTACCTCCTCTACTCACTCCGACTTCACTGCACATGCATCTATCTCCCCTTTGTTGGACCCCTTCCCCCAGTGTTTTGCAGGAGATGGGCTGGTGGTTACCTGGGGAGTGTGAAGTTGCATCTTCCTGGTGAAGGTGCCCAAATGATGTGCCTATGATGCCTGTCTTCTCTTTGCTCCTTTCCTATTATTGATAACTAGCTAATTACAATGGAACCCGTGCCTGGCAAAGAACCCGTGCCTGGGCCACACTGTTTCTGCAAGCCAAAGTGTTAGGTATCACATGGGCCCATGTTCACATCATGGGAGCTCTGAGCGGTCCAGGTGGTTTGGGAATGCACATCTCTGATGATCCCCCCTCACTGTGTCCCAGCTCCAGTGGAGACCTGAGGGGTCAGGCTGGACAGGGGAGGCACCTCAGGACGTACAGGATTTTCCCTGGAAGTCACTAACTGCTCTTTCCATGATGCAAACACAGGCGAGAAGTTGACCGTTCCGTCCTCAGGGTCCTGTTGAGAAAAAGGGCCCTCATGCTAAACCTGACAAGCTCAGGGGAGGCCTGCGGGGCGGCCTTGCAAACTCAGAGACCTAAAGGAACCACACAGGATGGTCTGAAATTAAGTTTTTTTTTTAACTAAAAGCAGCTCACGGCAGGTAGTCATGTCCTAGGCTGGTATTTTTCCTTCACAAAGGTCCATCTTTACCTGAACTGAGCCCGTCTATTGTCTTTTTGCATCTATGATCACATATCGTTAGAATGTCAGAGCAATTTCCCTTTTTCCGGACCCCTCAGGGCAGAGACCACACATCCCCTCATTGTCATCGAGTTAATTGTTGGCTGTTACCCATCCTGCACCCACCTGAGTAAAAGACGTGTGTCTATCATTTTACTTTCTACCCAACCCCAGAGGTTTCCCCGCTTTGCTTTCTCCCGCCTCCCTCATCTGTCCCCCGTGGATTTCAGGGGACCCCCTTACGTCTCCTATTTAGATTGTGATGCACAAAACAAGGGGCAGAACTGCCATTCTCGGGAGCAAAATCTCCATCCGTTGAGATTCTGCTTCCCAGCAACTGTCCACCGTTTGGCTCCAGTACACTCACAAAAATCCTTCCCAGGTTTGAATGTTTCTTATGTTTACAGACCAAACGGGAGCCAGAGGCCACCCAGAAGAGGCTGGTGTGGGGGACAACCTGAGGACAGGGACAGAAGCTCCGCCCTAATTTGGAGCCAGGTGAGGCTGCCAGGCCCCCAGGAGAAGGCCTGCCTCCTGTTGAAATCTCTCCTTTCTCGCTTAAATCTGTGTATCTTCCTCTAAATCTCTTTTCTTGTCCGAATCTTTGGGACCCAGTGTCAGTCTCTTCTCCACCACCTGCCCTGTCCATGCCTGGTGCAGAAATACTTCTACATTGTCTTTTTTTTTTTTTTTTTTTTTCTGGTTGCAGAACCTGCTCAGTAACCTTTTTTTTTTTTTTTTTTTTTTTAAATCTTAAATCAGAGATTAGCACCCTTATCGTCTGGGCTATCTCCATTGTCGGCACAACACTGGAAAGTCCCTCCCAGCCCCAACTGGTTTTGCAGCTTTGGCTCTTAAAAAATATGAACTAAGGAGTAGAGAGAAATCAGAGGCAGGAAAGATGCCAGGGGCTCCTCTCATTCTTGAGAAATCACTCTGAGAAGCATGGGGATGGCAGGCAAGACCCCCTTGGCTGGGGTCCCGGGGAGTGACCCAGGGTTGAATCTGAGAGGGTCTGGTTTTTCTGAACCAGGGTTTTCCCTGTGCCCTCAGGCCTCATCCCCACAGCCCCAAACAGCTCCCTGCCCAGCCTACGTTAGATCACTCAGCTTTGATGTAGTGTTAGGACCCTTCCTTTTTTGTAATCTTCACCCGAGGATATTTTTTCCAGTGATTTTTAGGGAGTGTGGAAGGGAGAGAGGGAGGGAGAGAGAGAAGAGAGAGAGAGAAACATCAGTGAGAGACAGACACATATTGTGGCCTCGAACCTGCAACCAACCGAGCCACCCAGCCAGGACAAATGTCGTATTTTATTTAGGCCAATTTTGCTAAAAGCCTGAACATGTGATGTCACCGGCCAGGCCCTCCCAGGATCCGTCACCTCTGTCCGGTAAAGTCCCCTCTCTGAGACTTGTGTGATTTTTAGGTGTATTGGGTTTTCCCACTGTTGATAGCCTTCCTTCCAATTTTTGGTTCTGGAAACACACACACACACACACACACACACACACACACCTCTTTATATCTCAGGGCAAGAAAAGAACCTTTAAAAAAAGATTTCCTTGTAGTTGTCATAAAACACACAATATAACATTTACTACCTTCATTTTTAGGTGCACAGCTCTGTGGGATTAACATTCACATTGTTTGTGTAGCTATCACCACCCGAAACGAAAACTCTGTTCCCATTAAACGCTGACTCCCCACCCCTCTCCCCCAGCCCCTGCCTCACCATTCTACTTTCTGTCTCTGCGAATCTGACTCCTCCAGGGACCCCCATAGACGTGGAATCATATAGTATTTGTCCTTTTGTGTCTGGCTTATGTCACTGAGCATAATGTCCTCAAGGTCCATCCATGATGTAGCCTCTGTTCCAATCTCCTTCCTTTTTCATGGCTGCATAATACTCCATCGTGTCGATGGACCACATTTAGCCATTGACAGACACACAGGTTGCTCTCACCTCTTGGCTACTGAGAGCGACGCCTCTGTGAATGTAGGCGCCCAACTATCCTGTTTCTGTTTTTACGGAAAATTTGGGGGAGCTTAAGATAATAATTTCCCTCAATGCAAAGAGAAAAATTTAGAAAACATTGATACCATTATGCACATGGTCATTAAGAATATCCACGGGACCCAGACTCGAAGAAACCCAGCAGCTGGGATGCAGTGGGTGAAGACCAGGGATGCTGTGGGACAGGCTACAACACACAGGGCAGCCCCCATGACAAAGAAAATCCAGCCCCGAATCCCCATTGTGTGGAGGGTGAGTAACACTGATCACCGATACGGGAACTTCCTGAAGGCGAATCCAGTTTTTATTTCCCACCCGCAGACCTGTTTCTGAAGGTACTTACCTCGGGGAGAGAAGGTGGCTGGAGAGGGTTAAATCTCACTCAAGTGTACATGACTATCTATCTGATTATGTCATAGGTGAGAGGCTGGCTAGGGAGAGGGTATAGAAAACCAAAGAAGGGCCTGAAAAAGTCCCCAGGGGTTTCGGGAGGCTCCCCATAAGGACCCACATTTCCCTAACTGATGTTTTTCTTTTAGCTGCTGACCCCAGAGCTGGCCATCTACACAGGACATGGGCGGCCTCTTTGCACGTTTGCCCATAAAGCTCATGGGTAAGTTTCTCTGGGGCTGCTTTCTGTCTTCTTCATTCACCATCCTGCTCCTTCATTGTCTAGTCCCTTGTCTTCTTCTGTGTCACGATCAATGTACCTCCGGGCGGCACAGCATCCAGAGCCGGGGAGACCATCTGTGTTCAGATATGAGTGAGCAACAGGTTGAGCTGAGGGGCTGGCTCACTGTGTGGCCATTGTCCTCGGTGGCCTGGCTCCTGTCTGCTCAGGACACAACCGTCCCACTAAGTGGGGAGCGAGAGTGACTCGGATGGGTCCCAGGGACACCTCTGACCCTGAAGATGAGTGCATGGCAACTACTTTTCAAAAAATAGCCACTTCAGCTGTGGCTGGTGTGGCTCAGTTGGTTGGCATCATCCTGGACATGGAAAGATTGCTGGTCGATTCTGGGTCAGGGCACATCCCCAGTGGGGGGCGTGCAGGGGGCAGGCGATTGATGTGTCTCTCTCATCACTGATGTTTCTATTTCTCTCTCCCCCTCTCCCTTCCTCTCTCTCTAAAAATCAATAAATGATTCTTTAATAAAAACAATAGCCACTTCTGTACATCCCTGCAATAGAATAATATTTACTGCTAAAAAAACAAAAACAAAAACCTATGAAGCCACAAAAAGAAGTGTAGGAAACTTCAATGGCTATCACCAGGTGAAAGAAGCCCATCTGATGAGGCTGCACATGGTGTGTGATTCCAGCTCTAGGACACTCTGGAGAAGCTAGCACAGCGGAGATAATAGAAAAAACCCTGGTTCCCAAAAGTCGAAAGGAGTGAGGGGTAAACAGGGAGAGCCCAGGAGATGTTTAGGGCAGTGCAACTACTGTGTGTGACACTGTAACTGTGAAGAAACATCATTATATACATATGTTCAAACCCATAAAAAGTGCACTAAGAGTAACACTAATGTGATTCATTTTCAACTACTTAGTTACCAATAATGCAACAATGTATCAAGAACATCATGTCAATGCTACATGTGTTACAATTCATGTACGATACATGTAATACAATACAATACATGTATTAACAATGTATCAATATCGCCCCTGGCTGGTGTGGCTTAATGGTTAGAGAGTCCACCTGGGCACCGAAGGGTCTCGGGTTCGATTCCTGGTCAAGGGCACGTACCTGGATTCCAGGTTCATTCCCAGGCCTGTAACCAACAGACATCGATGTTTCTCTCTCTCTCTTCTTCCTCCCTCCCTCCCTTCCACTCTCTCTAAAAATCAATGGCAAAAATATCCACAGGTGAAGATTAACAAAAAAAACCAAAAAAATAAAACAAAAAACGCGTATCAATATGGGTTCACGGGTCACATAGACACAGCGCACTAAAGGCAGATGCCCCTCTCAGGGGAACTAGGCCTGTGCAGATGGGGCGTAGGAGGGAACTCTCTGGCTCACCCGTCAGATTTCTGTAAAATTGAAAATAAAAATAAAGTCTTCACTTTTTTTTTTTTTAGGGCCACTTCTGGAGGTTCTGTCCACACCTTGTGGGATTGCGGCCTGTCTCGGTTCCTCATTTGAGCTCTGGGCTGAGACGGTGCAGGAGGATGTGAGCGGATGACGGTTGGGGGGTGACGAGAGGAGGGATGACGTTTACTGGAGGAATCACGTGCATTTTTAATGACATTTATGGGGAACATTACAGTTGTGTCTGGGATGGAGGTTTGGAAACCAAAGCTGTAGTTTTCAAGGACTCTGAAGAGCCCTCCCCTCCTAAAACAACGTCCAGACAACTGGGTGGGGCGATGAGATACTGGGAGGGGACAGTCAGGGGGACAGATGACAGTCATTCTTGACCTGTGTTCTGACGACCAGGGTGTGTTCTGTCTGCGACAATTTATGCTTTAGGATGTGGCCACTTCTGTGTAGGCCTCTCGTACTCGAGTACAACATTATATTTTATTTTATTTTATTTTATTTTATTAATTTTATTATTTTATATATTTATATTTATATTTTATATATTTATATTTATATATTTATATTTATATTTATATATTTATATATTTATATATTTATATTTTTAATATTTATATTTTTTATATTTATATTTAGTTTATATTTTTTATATTTATATTTAATTTAATTTTATTTAACAATGTATCAATATCACCCCTGGCTGGTGTGGCTCAGTGGTTAGAGGGTCCCCCTGGGCACCGAAGGGCCTCAGGTTTGAGTCCCGGTCAAAGGCACGTACCTGGATTCATCCCCTCTCGTCCCCCTTCCATCTCCATCTCCACTCCTGCCCCCCGCAATCACCACACTGTCGTCCATGCCCACGAGTTCTCTCTCTCTCTCTCGGCCTTTTTTACCGTTTTGCTCAATCCCTCCAGACCCCAGCCCCTTCGTCCCCGAGCTGTCTGCCTGCTTGCTCTCTATCTCTGAGTCTGAACATTATGCTTAGTGAAATAAGCCAGTCAGAGAAAATCAAGTGCCGTAGGATTTCACACATATGTGGAATCTAATGAACAAACTGAGCTACCAAGCGCGTACCAGACACGTACAGGCCCTGCATCCACTTGTTCACCTGTCCCTCCACCCCAGAAACATCCAGATCACACCCTGCACCGCTGTCTATCTTCAAATATCGACAGAGACAAATAAAATAGAGAAAGACTGACTGGCCGGCGGGACTCACGGGTTGAGCATCGATCCATGAACCAGGAGGTCGCTGGTTCGATTCCCGGTCAGGGCACCTGCCGGGGTTGCAGGCTCCTCGATCCCCAGTAGGGGGCGAGCAGGAGGCAGCCGATCAATAACTCTCATCATTGATGTTTCCATCTCTCTCTCCCTCTGTTTCCCTCTCTCTCTGAACTCAGTAAAAAATATTTAAAAACACACAAATGAACTAGAGAATGACTTTGAGCATTTGTTCTGTGCTATGAAAACCCTGCTGGGGTGTAGTCACCGCTTCTGCTGGGGCGGGGAGAGGTTTCTGTTGTGTAATGAGCTGAGTCAAGTCCCACGGGGCTCTGCTCAGAGATGGATGCGATAGCCAACCACAGGCTCACGACATCCAGCTGCCCCGGGGCCTTTGCAAGATTCCACGTGGCTTGGTAGTAGGACCAACCAGAGGACAGATGAGAGATAACTTCTCAGGGTTCGCTGACAGGGTGCAATGCAGAAGCCCCGTGACACTGGAGGCTGCTGGAGCCTTGATGATCTCTGGTGGGTGCTGTCCGGGTGGCAGACACCTCATCTCTCAAGTTGACCTAAGAATGACATGTCTCTTCTGGGAATAACAGAGAATTTCTTTCTTTTTTTTTTTAAATAATTTTTTTTTTTTCTTGTGATGAGAATTATTTATTTATTTATTTTAAAAATATATATTTATTTTTTTTATTTTTAAAATATATCTTTATTGATTTCAGAGAGAGAAAAGGAGAGGGAGGGAGAGAGAGATAGAAACATCAATGATGAGAGAGTCATTGATCGAGCCTGCAACCGGGCAGGTGCGCTGACCGGGATTCGAACCCCGATCGCCTGGATCCTAGGTCGACGCTCAACCGCTGAGCCACGCCCGGCCGGGCGATGAGAATTTTTAAAAATATATCTTTACTAATTTCAGAGAGAGGAAAGGAGAGAGAGAGAGAAACATCGATGACGAGAGAGTTATTGATCGCCCCCTACTGGGGATCGAGGAGCCTGCGACCTGAGCAGGTGCCCTGAGCAGGAATCGAACCAGCGACCTCCTGGTTCATAAGTCGATGCTCAACCGCTGAACAGAATTTCTTAAAAAAAAAAAATTGCTATTAGGGAGACACCAAGAAGGGGGTGAATTCAGGTGATTAGACATTTATATAACTGAGTGATCATGCCGATAAATCTCACACTGATCTCACAGCATGCACAGTTATTACACTCTTTTATTTATTTTTATTTTACCTATTTTTATTTTATCTTTATTGTTGACAGTGTTACAGATGCCCCCCCTTTCCCCCTCGCTTGACCCCCTTTCCCCCTGCTCCCGTCCCCCCTCAAGGCCTTCCCCACACTGTTGTTGGTGTCCATGGGTTATGCCTATATGCACATAAGTTCTTTGGTTCATCTTTCCCCCCCCTTCCGTAGTTATTACAATATTACCGACTATAGCCCGGCGGGCGGGGCTCAGCGGTTGAGCATCGACCTAGGATCCAGGCGATCGGGGTTCGATTCCCGGTCAGGGCACATGCCCGGGTTGCGGGCTCGATCAATGACTCTCATCATTGATGTTTTTATCTCTCTCTCTCCCCCTCTCCTTTCCTCTCTCTGAAATCAATAAAGATATATTTAAAAAATATATATATATATGTATAAATAAATATATTACCGACTATATTCCCTGTGCTGGCCTTTCCATCCCCGGGACTATTTTCTCTCTAACAATCTGTCCTTCTCAACCCCCCCTTTCCCTCTGGCAACCACCCCTCTCTTCTCTGTGTCTGTGAACCTGTTTCTGTTCTGTTTGCGTGTTTTGATTTTTAGGTTCAGTCGTTGCTAGATCACGTATTGACGGCCATTACATTGTTCATATTTTTAACCTTTTTTTCCTTCTTAAAAAAAGACCGATTCATATAATATTATATGTCGGCCGTAATTGAAAAATCAAAAATTGCCCGGCCTGCGTAGCTCAGGGGTTGAGCATCGACTCTGGAGCAAATCGCACGGAGGCGTTTCCCTGCGTTTTGGAGCCCGAATGTGCCCAGATGGCAGCTCCCGTGGAAATCCCTCTGTCTGGCTGGAGACAGAAGGGGGGAAATCTCTGCATGACCAGCCCACCTTCGCTGCCCTGGTCACCTCGGGGGGCACAGACCAGACGCAGGACCCCTGTGGGATCTCGTTGTCACCACGCCCAGCACTCCCCTGACGCAGGAGACACGAAGAACCCTGAATGGAGAAGCTCGGTGACCCATAAGAGCAGCGGCTTGCCAGGCCCACGTTACGGTTTTTTTTTTTTTTTTTTGCATGTGTGTTTTTTAACAAGGGTTATCTTTACAATGATGCATGAATCTATTTCCTGTAGTCACTTCCCTACTCTCCTTTCTGCCCTTTAAAAGCGAGGTGACCTCCGTCGATGATTCATGAATGGAGATCAGGGCCTCCGAGGACGACCCGCTGCGTCCCCAGGTCCCGGCATGAGCAGCAGGCTCGCGCCCTGGGCGGCCCCAGCCGTCGCCTTCCTGCTGGGACTCTTGGTAGCCGCGGGAGGAAAGGGAACCGGTAAGGACCTGGGGCCCCTTGTGGCTAAAACATCCCCCCCCTTTTTATTAAGGTCTCTTGGGTAACCTCACTGTTTGCTGGATAAAAATGACACAGAGCTTGACTTGGCTGGTGTGGCCCAGGGGTTGGAGCATCTGCCTGGGCACCTAAGGGTGTCAGGTCCCATCCCTGGCCAAGGGCATGGAGCTGGGAGTCGGTTTCAGGCCCCAGCCTGGTTGCGGCTTGTGTGGGAGGCCACCCGTCGGTGGGTGTGTCTCCCTCATATCCCTGTTTCTCTCTCTCCCTCCCTTCCACTCTCTCTAGAAAATAAAATAAAAATCTTAAAAATAAAATAAAAAGCATCACTGTGCCTCCTGCCCGCAGGGCCTGGCTCCCGAGGGTTTTGCAAAAACCTGTTGCCAGGCTCATGTTAGCAGCTTGGCAAAAAGGTGCCAACAGGAGAAGGCAGACGGGAGGGACCCCGGCTTGTGGGCGGACAGGGGTGGGCGGCTCTGAACGGTCCCCCGTGGGCCCCTGAAGACAGGACGCCTGACGTTTTGTCCCTGCTGGTATTTTAAGCATCTCGACTCCCTCGTTTGGATGGCTCCCCAACGACCCCTTTGGCTGACACCTCGGGGTGCCAACTGGGGCGAGCGAGGCTGCATGTGGGCCTCCCGGGGCTGGGGCTGACGTCTTTCTAGAACTCCGGGCATCCGTTTCCGAAGCTCAAGTCTGCTGATCCCTCTGCAGGGACTCGAGCTCCTGGAAACAAGCCCCTTTCTTCCCCCTGACGCCCCGAGACGTGGCGTTCGACCCGGGAACGCGTGGTTGGGACGGGTTCGGGATCCTGGCCCTCTCGGGCCCATCCGGGGGCAGAAGGAAGCGGGCGTTGGGACCGATGGTTCCCAGGCACGGGTTCTGGCTGCTGAGGGGACCCCCTGCGAGCCTCTCGAGTAACTTCTTAGAAAACTCGGAGGCCACCTGCCCGTGTCAAGGGTTTTGTGGTTTGCGAGCTCTGTCTGTCTGTCTTTGAGACCTGCCTGTTCCCGAGGTCATGAGAGGTGGCAGTGTTGTCAGAACCGGGTCCCACGGGGGCCCTGTCTTTTTTTTTTTAATTTATCTTTATTGTTGAGAGTAATACAGATGTTCCCCTTTCTCCCATTGACCCCTCCGCCCCTCTCCCACCCCTCCCCAGGCCTTCCCCACACTATCGTCTGTGTCCATGGATTATGCACATAAGTTCTTTGGTTAATCTCTTCCCATCCCTCCCCCCTTCGCTCTGAGCTCCCTCCGTCTGCTCCATGCTTCCAAGTCTCAGGCTCGATTTTCTTTGTCAGTTTATTTTGTTCATTAGACTCCACATATAACTGAGATCATGGGATATTGGACTTTCTCTGCCTGGCTATTTCACTCAGCATAAGACTCTCCGGGTCCCTCTCTGTTGTCCCAAAGGGTAACAGCTCCTTTTTCACAGCTGCGTAGTATTCCACCGTGTAGACGTACCACAGCTTTTTTATCCGCTCATCTACGGATGGGCCCTTGGGCTGTTTCCAGGTCTTAACTATTGTAAATAATGATCCTATGAACACAAGGGTGCATATATTTCGAGCTTCTTAGGATATATTCCTAGAAGCGGGGTCGCTGGGTCAAAAGGCAGCTCCATTTTTAATGTTTTGAGGAAACTCCACCCTGTTTTCCATAGTGGCTGCCCCCGTCTGCATTCCCATGGGGCACAGCCTGAGGACAGCATCCCCTGCCCTCCTGTCGTTCATCCATGGGCCTCAGACAACAGCCAGGACCCTGGACCCATGGCGGCGAGACCTGGGGTCCCAGAGATCCGCAGGGCGCCCCTCTGAGGCCGTATCCCAGTGGTCCCGATGGGAGGACTCTGTTTGGCTTCAGGGAAGATTTCCATTTGAGGCAGCATTTCGTTTCTGACTCGGCGTAGCCACGAGACGTGTCCGTCCAGCTCGCATTTGGGGACACCGTGGGGGCTGGTGCCGAACTCAGAAAGAGGGGACGTTGAGGGCCTGTGGTTCTTTCGAGGCTGAGAACTATTGGGGCAAATGCCGCCCTGCAAACCACACAGACCAAGGGTGTCTTTAATCTTCGCTGAGTCCACAACGAGTCTCACGCGCCAGCACTCACACGACCTGACCGCACGCTTCATGGGTTGTGGGGAGCAGAGACCAGGGTGACGGGCAGCTAAGAGTGCGGTTTGTGGTTGTTTGGACCCTGCTGTTTAACTGAATGTGAAACTGCCTGGCAGGTGGGGAAGACCCAGAAGACCACCTGTGTGGGGGGCGCTGTGGGACCCCCACGGGCTGCCTGCAGGTGCTCCGGGCCCTCTCCCTGCCTGCACCTGCCTTCTTTATGGGCTGGAGGGTCTTAGAGAGGGGATGAGGCATTTGACCCCGGCTTTCACCCTGTCTGCAGTTTTGCTGATACCAGATGCAGCTT
Organism: Miniopterus schreibersii; assembly: GCF_964146895.1. Taxonomy (NCBI): domain Eukaryota; kingdom Metazoa; phylum Chordata; class Mammalia; order Chiroptera; family Miniopteridae; genus Miniopterus; species Miniopterus schreibersii. The sequence goes on along the minus strand of NC_138120.1, from coordinate 442,695 downwards.
GCAGGGAGCTCTGGGGCACGTCTATGCCCGAGCATACAAAAGGACCCAGGGCACCCCAATTCCTCGGCTTCTGTCAGCCCAACCTTCACACTGAAAGTGGGGTACCCCAGGGCCAGGTTACCTTGTATGTCTGGCTTCTGTCACTGAGCATCGTGTGTTCAAGGTCCATCCATGTTGGAGCCTCACCCTTTTTCATGGCTGTGTAATATTCCACCATGCGGATGGGCCTCCTTTCTTTATCCCAAGAGATGACTTTTAGCCTTTTGTCCAGATAGCCTCAGACTAAAATGCCTGCTGGTCAGTAACTGAAACAAGGCAGGAAAATGGATTCCAACCATTTCTTTTTAAATTATTATGAAAATTTAAAAAAAATCCTTACCCAAGGGTAATTTTTCCATTAGTTTTTCAGAGAGAGTGGAAGGAGAAGAGAGAATACTCGTTCCAACTGGGGCTGGGAATCAAACCTGCAACCCAGGTACATGTCCTTGATCGGGAATCGAACCTGAGACCTTTCGGTGCTGCTCTAACCACTGAGCCACACCAGCCAGGGCCAACATTAAACTGTTTTTGAGATGGGAGGCAGTTTTACAACTGACCTTACCTTCTCATAGAAAGTGGGAAATAGGGGCTCCGAGTCCCTTAATATTTGCATTTCAAAGGCTTTGTCCCCAGATCCTAGAGAAAGAGATCCCTGGGTCCTAAATCGGTCGTAAAGTGTATTCAGTATTGAAAAGATTGACGTGTAATTTTAAAGAAACGGAGAAAGCTTTCTAAAGTAAGGGATCTAAGGAAAGGGAGGGCGTTGTCTTTCCCATCATTTTTATTTTATTTTAATTTTTCAATTACACTTGACATTCAACATCACTTTGTGTTCGTTTCAGGTGTATGTACAGCGTGGGGGCTAGATATTTATATAACTTACAAAGTGAGCCCCCGATATTTCCAGTACTCGCCTGGCATCATCCGCAGTAATTTCAATATTATTGACTATATTCCCTGAGCTGTGCTTTACGTCCCCGCGACTGTTCTGTGACCACCAAGTTGTACGTCTCAATCCCGTCTCCTTTTTCACCCAGGCCCCCCTACCCCCTCCCCTCTGGCAACCCTCAGCCTGTTCTTTGTATCTATGAGTCTGTTTCTGTTTTGTTTGTTGATTTGTTTTGTTTTCTAGACGCCACACATAAATGAAATCATGTGGATTTGTCTTTCTCTGTCTGACTTTTTCCAATTCTGAGTATATAGCCAAAGAAACCCAAAACACGAATTTAAAAAAAAGAATTGAAGCATTATTTATGGTAGCCACGCTATGAAAACAACCTAAGCGCCCATCAATAGATGAGCGGATAAAGAAGATGTGGTATGTATATTCAATGGAATATTACTAGGCCATGAAAAAGAATGGAATCTCACCCTTTGTGACAACCTGGATGGACCTAGAGGGCATTACGCTGGATGAAATAAGTCTCTCCCATGATTTTTAGCAGAGGGAATTTAGTGCCTTATTTTAAATTTTGATCGGCCCTGACAAGGCACAGGGCAGGGGTAAGGGCCAAAGAGGTGAGTGAAAGTTTCCTCTGTTTAAATAAAGGCTCCTGAGCCCTCCCAAATGAGTTGCTAATCTTGAACTTGCTTCACAGTCCAATGGGGACCAGAAGGGCACTGTGACATGTTATATAGAATTGGTGGAAAGCCGTCCACACCTTCCTTTTAGTCGTTCTCAGAGAATTCCTGTGCACACCCCAGCGGGGAGGATCTGAATCCCACCTGTGCCCTAGACTCCCAAGGAAGGGACAAGTCCATCAGGAGGAGTTGCAAAAAAAAAAAAAAAGAACAGAGACATGGTGACCCTTTGTGTCCTTTGGCTTCTACTCATCTGGGTGATTTGTCCCCTGTCCCTTGCTGCTGACTCGCCGTGCGGGGGAGGCATTGAACCACAAATGGGCTGCTTGGCTTGGTCAACTAGGAATTTTCCATGGAGGGCAGTCACAAGGTCTGACATGATATTCGTTGAAGACTGAGCTGCAAATCTCCTGACCATGTGACAAAACACAAGTTCTTCTTCTAAAGGTCAGACATTTCCAACCGTGAGGATATCCACCCCGATATCACTCCATTTCAGGAAGTCGTGGGTTGAGCTCTGGGACTTCTGATCTGTGGTTGATCTTACCAGGAATGATGCCCAGCATAGAACAGAAATAGTCCTTATACATGGGCACATGGAAAGAATTCCTTCAGAACTCAAAACTATTTACCTATCCATCCACCTATCCATCCATCCCATCCATCCATCCATCCATCCATCCATCCATCCATCCATCCATCCATCCTTCCATCCATCCATCCATCCATCCATCCATCCATCCATCCATCCAACCATATATCCATCCATCCATCCATCCTTCCATCCATCCATCCATCCATCCATCCATCCATCCATCCATCCATCCATATATCCATCCATCCATCCATCCATCCATCCATCCATCCATCCATCCATCCATCCATCCATCCTTCCATCCATCCATCCATCCATCCATCCATCCATCCATCCATCCATCCATCCATCCAACCATATATCCATCCATCCATCCATCCATCCATCCATCCATCCATCCATCCATCCATCCATATATCCATCCATCCATCCATCCATCCATCCATCCATCCATCCATCCATCCATCCATCCATCCAACCATATATCCATCCATCCATCCATCCATCCTTCCTTCCATCCATCCATCCATCCATCCATCCATCCATCCATCAATCCATCCATCCATCCAACCATCCATCTTTCCTTATATCTATCATCTATCTATCTATCTATCTATCTATCTATCTATCTATCTATCTATCTATCATCTATCTATCTATCTATATCTATCATCTATCTATCTATCTATCTATCATCTATCTATCTATCTATCTATCTATCATCTATCTCTATCATCTATCTATCTCTATCTATTTATCTATCTATCTATCTATCTATCTATCTATCTATCTATCATCTATCTATCTATCTATCTATCTATCTATCTATCTATCTATCATCTATCTATCTATCTATCTATCATCTATCTATCATCTATCATCTATCTATATCTATCTATCATCTATCATCATCTACCTACCTACCCACCCTCTATCTATCTTTATATCTCCACTTCTAATCCAATACCACATGGTTTACTCTAGTTTCCACATTTCCAAATTTGTGACTCTGTTCTCTGACAGGTGGAAACCTGCCTCTCATTACCCACAATATCATTGCACATTTGCTCAACCAAAAAATACACCCATTTAACTACTTTCCAAGTGACCAACCAAGGCCTTTGCAGAAACCAAACCCACTAAAGCCTGAGTAACTTTTAAAGGACTGAAGGACTCACTTGTAAGGACTCACTTGTAAGGACTCAGTCGTCACGTGTAAGACAGTGAGTTTGGTAGACAGGGGACAGTGTCCCGCACCTCTCTTTGTGCCCACAAATGGTGGTGTCATGGGACACACCGTTGACTCTCCGTATCTGCTTGTCAGAATAATTGCTGGTCTTGCGAACATGAGAAGAAACGCAGTTGAAATGTTGCCGCTGACTGTTGTCTCTCGGGGTAATTGGTCTGACCAACCTTTATAGATCCCGCAGCTCTTACTGAGATGATTAATGACCGGCTTGTTTGAGAAAAATCTCGGCTTCCTCTGTCTCTTTAGAGCACTGTATCGTTTAAAAATATATGTTTTTATTGATTTTAGAGAGAGAGGAAGGAAGAGAAAGAGAGAGAGAGACAATGATGAGAGAGCGACATCAGTTAGCTGCCTCCTGCATGCCCCCTATTGGGGACCAAGCCCTGACTGGGAATCAAACCAGAGACCAATCAGTGCATGGACGATGCTGGACCAACTGAGCCACTCCAGCCAGAGCAGCACTATATCATCCTTTTTCCTAATCCTCAGCTGAGAATATGCTTTTTTTCACTGATTCTAAGAGAGAAACATCGACCAGGTTCCTCCTGTGGGGATCGAACCCACAACCTGGCTATGTGTCCTGACCAGGAATCGAACCCGTGACCCTTCCGTGCGTGGGACAATATTCCAACCACGGAGCCACGCCAGCCAGGGCCACTGTATCTTTTTTTTACGACCGGAGTGCTGACATCACCCTGCAAACATCAAGGTCTTTCCCGCAGAGCCTCAACGTCCACTGTATTTGTCTCTTTTTACCCAGGAGGCACGTTGCCGTTTCAGATCATCAACTTTAATTTTGAAACTGTGCGGGTGACGTGGAACGCAAGCGAACACGCGGGGGATAACTTGACTTTCTTCTACGGGTAAGCGCCCTCCCGGCGGGGGAAAAAAAAAAACACATGCCCCGTGCTACAATATCTCTTCTTCTGAGACATCAGCCATTGGGAGGGCCGGGGAGGAAAGATTTGAATAATCGAGATGTGTAAGTGTGAATTGTGTGTGTGTTTTGTGTTCACCGCAACCGCAACCACAGTTCCCCAAAAAAAACCTAACCGAGTGATGACTGAGTCATACTCGAAACTACCTAGATTCTCGTCTAGATATTCGCGATGTTCTCTGTTCATCCAAGGTCACCTTCAACATCCTAGCAGCTCCCAGGAGCTTTGCTGCCTTGAAATATTACCTGCTTTGCATACAGAAGGTTACACTTATCACACCAGGGGACCAAGGGCCACTTTCCAAAAATATATCTTTCTGTTATAGGCTTATTGACCTTGCCTTCTGCACACAAAGATACGAGCACACATGTGGGTGGAAGCGTTTTTGTTTGCCCCCCCCCCCAATGCATTTAGTCTCAATTCTATCGAAATTGGTGTGCGACCTGTGGTTGCTTCTCTGCAGTTTGATAGCCTCCGAGATTAACAGAGAAGTCTAAAAGGGAGCGAAACTTGAAGATGAATTGATTTGGAAGATCAGACTCATGGGAAAAAAAAAAACATAACGGGCTAGATTTTCCAGCTGGTGGTAGAGATGAGTCACTTGAGTTTTTTTGAGCATGAGGGTTTTTTTTTGTGTGTGTGTTTTTTTTTTTTTCATTTATTACAGGAGTAAATTTTGATCTAGGTTTGAGGTCTTAAGGTTGAAGCATAAAGTGGTCTCAAGCTGGGTTCTTTTTTAAAAAACATTTTTATCGATTGCAGAGACAGGAAGGAGAGGGAGAGAGAGAGAGAGAAACATCAATGGTCAGAGTCATTGATTTACGGCCTCCTGCCCGCCTCCTATTGGGGATCGAGCCCGCAACCCGGGCATGTGCCCCAACCAGGAATTGAACCAGTGACCTCCGGTTCGTGGGTCAACATGCGACCCCTGAGCCACGCTGGTTGGGCTCAGGCTGGGTTCTAGGCTTCTAATATCGCAGGGAAGCTCAGAAAGACACCCCATCTTTGTACATCCCTATGAAAGTGTCTCTCAAGCCTGAGGACTGGTGACTCTGCAGGTCCAGTTGTAGCTGTATTCGTTCCTGCCCTAGTTCTGCAAGACCAGACGTCTGAGGTCCAGGGGTCCCAGGGCCGTGCACCCTCCAGAGGCTCCAGGGAGGGTCCTCCCTGCCTCTTCCAGCTCCTGGGGCCGCAGGCGTCCCCGGGCTGGTGGCCGCCTCCCTCCCGTCTCCACGTGGCTTCATCTCTGTGTCTGTGTCTCCGCTTCTGTCTCTTACAAGGACCCTGCCCTTGGATGTCGGGACCCCCCTGACCCAGGACGACCTCCTCTCACATCCCTCCACATAAGGCCCCATTCGCAGCTTTCTGGGATTAGCACTTGGGCACGCACGCATCTGGATCGTTACCCCCCAACCCACTCCAGCAGCTACTCAAAGGGGTTTAGCCACGTGAACGAGGGATTCTGTTGGGCCAGGTCTTGCTGTAGCTGTCCGCGGGGGGGGGGGGGGGGGGGTGTCGTTGATGCGAATGAAGAAGGGACCCGATCTGAGCCCGTGGCAGGGAGGCTGAGCCAAGAAACGGGCCCGTAGACACGTCAAGGCGGCTAAATGGTTCCCTTTTTTAACCGCAGATTCCACAGAGAGGAACACAGCCAGTGCCCCAACTATATTCTTCAGCAAGGTCGCACGGTGGGGTGTCTCCTCGAGGCAGAAGGAGATAAAATCCTGTGGTTTTCCATCAGGAACGGGACCCAAACTCTTCTCTCGAAGAGTTTATGGATCAGTGACTATCGTAAGTGCCCAGGAGAGACAGCATTGCCCTTTCTGCTCTAGAGTCCAGCGCCCCATTTCCACCCCAACGCAGAAGACCCCAGTCCCCCAGAACCTTCCATCTCCATGCACTCAAGAGACAGAGATGCATCCACCCTGAGGGGGAGACCAGAGGACTCTGCAGGTTGTGATTGAACAGAATGAGCCAAAGAGGCTTCAGTGCCTTTGCCTCCAAACACCAGGAGAGAGACACCCCCTCAAGGCCTCAATCCCACCCCACTGATTTTCCTTAAGTGCCCCGAGGTCCTGTCGTTCACCTTGGGTTAGAAAATATCGCAGAAATGTAGGAGCCCTCTCTCCAAAATTTGTCGTCTTCATTCTCTATTTCTGTGAGATCGCGGTGTTTTTTAAAATATGTTTTTATTGATTTGAGAGAGAGAGAGGGGAAGGGAGGGGGAGAGAGAGAGAGGAATATGGTTGAGAAACATCCGTTGGCTGCCTCCTGCACGCCCCCTGCTGGAGACTGAGCCCCAAACGCCCAACATGTGCCCCGAGGGGGAATTGAACCGGCGACCTCTTGGCGCTCAATCCACTGAGCCGCACTGGCCGGGAGTGTTTTGTGTTTTTAGGGATGGGTGTCAAAGGTCCGTCTCAGAATCCGATGAGGCCTACGGATGCCCTACTGATAAAATCCCTCGTCGACGCCGCACGAGCTTCCCGAGGCTGTCGTAACAAATTCCCCGAAACTGGGCGGCTGAAAGTCAACGTTTGTAGTCTCGCTGCCCAGGAGGCCGGGAATCCAAAAGGAAGGTGTCCACGGGGCTGGTTCCTACTGCAGGCTCTCAGCGGAAATCTGTCCCATGCCTCAGCGATAGCTTCTGGGGGCTTCTGGAAACACTCAGCATTCCTCAGCTTATAGATGCATCACCCCGATCTCTGCCTGTGTCTGCCCACGACCTACGCTATGCGTGTGCGTCTCTTTTCTTCTTATAACACCACTCAGGTTGGTTTAGAGCCCACCTTACGTCAGTACAACCTCACCTTGTCTTAAATAGTCGCACCTGTGATGATCTTAGTTTTTTAAAATTTATCTGTGCTGTTGAAAGTATTACCGATGCCCCCCTTTATTTTTCCCATGGACCTCCCCACCAGCCCCAGGCCTTCCCCGCAGTATTGTCTGTGTCCATGGGTTATGCATAGATGCATATAAGTTCTTTGGTTAATCTCTGCCCATCCCTTTCCCTCTGAGATCCCTCAGTCTGTTCCATATTCCATGTCTCTGCATCTATCTTTTTGTCAGTTTATAATGTTTATTAGATTCCACATGTGAGTGAGATCATGGGGATACTTGTCTTTCTCTGCCTGGCTTATTTCACTCAGCATAATCCTCTCCAGGTCCCTCTATGCTGTCCCGAAGCGTAAGAGCTCCTTTTTCACAGCTGCATAGTATTCCATGTGTGTAAAGGATCATCCTCTGATGTGGGTTGCCTACTTAAGGAGACCCTACTTACGGGATCCTTTTTCACGGCTGCATAGTATTCCACGTGTGTAAAGGATCGTCCTCTGACGTGGGTTGCCTACTTAAGGAGACCCTACTTAAGGGATCCTTTTTCACAGCTGCATAGTATTCCACGTTGTAGATGTACCGCAGGTTTTTTATCCACTTATCTACTTGGGCTGTTTCCAGATCTTTGCTATTGTAAACGTGATGATCCTGTTTTGAAATGCCATCCCATTTTGAGGTACTAGGGGTTAGGGCATCAACCTGTGTTTTTTGAGGGGGCATAATTCATACTATAAAGTACACCCAGAATTTTTCATGCCGTTTCAAGAAGCTCCTTCCAGGACCCAACGATAGCTCTTCGGAGCTCAGGTTAAAATCTCTATTATAGCCCGGTCGGCGTGGCTCAGTGGTTGAGCATCGACCTCGGAATCAGGAGATCACGGTTCGATTCCGGGCGCGTGCCCAGGTTTCAGGCTGGACCCCCAGTAAGGGGTGCGCAGGAGGCAACTGATCAGTGACTCTCATCATTGATGTTTCTCTCTCTCTGTCCCTCTCCCTTCCTCTCTCTGACATCAATTTAAAAAACCCAAAAAACCTCTATTATAAATGGACTAAGGACAAGGGAACCCCAAATTCCCATAAGGCATTAAAGGAAGAATCAACCCTGGCAGAAGGAAATGATTCTGAGAAAACTTACCCCTGTCACTGTGGAGACGTGGGATGCCCCTCTTTGTAGAAGCTACGGTCACTGTGTTTTCTCTCTTTTCTCAGTGAAGCCCAACTCCCCGAAAGATCTGAACTTCTCGTGGCATCAGGAAGCGATGACAGTGACATGTTCCAATCTGCCCTACGGGGGCCTCTTGTATGAAGTTCAGCACAAAAGCGCTTTTGACACAACGTGGCAGGTGAGTGGGGTGGGAGATTCTCGGGGCTATTGAGACAAAACATCCCCAAGATGCTAACTCTGAGGACACGTGAGAAAGAGAGAAAGAGAGAGAGAGAGGCAGTGATATTAAGATTTCTTTAAAGGATTTGGTCTGTGGTTATAGGCCAGCAGGCTAGAAACTGAGGGAGGGTTCAAGGTCATGGTCTTTAGGCCCAATTCCTCTTTCTCTGAGAAGTTCTCACGTCACACCTTCAACTGATTAGGTGAGGCCCACCCACATGAAGGAGTGATGTAAATGCAACTGATTAGGGATGTTAATTACATCTACAAAAAAATTACCTTCCCAGCAGCATCTGGAGTGGCGTTTGAGCAAATAACTAGACGCCCGGTCTGCACCCAGTAGAATAGCATAGCTGCTCATCAAAGGAATGAAAATTAGAGCCACAGTCGGCACAGGGGATTTGCCTAAACAGCAGGCAAAAAATAAAAAATAAAATAATAATAACACGTGAGGCTATTCAATGACACTCAGCATCAATAAACTCGGAGGGCTTGTCTGTGGTCTGACTTCTGATCCCTGTTTTAGACACTAAAAAAAAAAAAAAAAAAAATCAAAATGTGATTGAGTTTTTACATAAAAAGATGTGTCCTGGAGAATTATCTAAAATAAATACAGCCCGGGCTGATGTGGCTCAGTGGTTAGAGCGTCGGCCTGCACACCGAAGGGTCTCGGGTTCGATTCCCAGCCAAGGGCACGTACCTGGGTTGCAAGTTGGATCCCCGGCCCCCCGGTTGGGACCCGTGTGGGAGGCAACCTATCGATGTGTCTCTCTCACATCCATGTGTCTCTCTGTCTCTTTCACTCTCTCTGAAAAGCAATGGAAAAAATATCCTCAGCTGAGAATAAAAAATAATAATAATAATAAGAGGAATTACGGGTCACCTCTCAGTGATTCTTCGTGAGCATCGGAGGTGGTGTTTGCTGTAAAGGATTTGTTCCTGTTTGGAGGGGAGCATGGAGGTGCTGACCCATCTGTTTGGGGTTGTTTTTTTTTTGCTGTTGTTTTGAGGCCACAGATCTGGGCAGAAAGAGAAACTCACACAAAATTCCCCAAGAGAAGGAAACTTGAGTTTCAGGCAAAAAGACAAAAAGCCCAGGTCAGGTCGCCCATCCTCCTGTTTGCTTTCCTCCCTCCAGTCTGACATGAGAGACACCTGCAACGTTACGATCAACGGCCTGGATGGTGACAAATGTTACTTCTTCCGGGCCAGAGTGATGACCACGGAGTCCAGCCATGGCCCCGAAGCCCACCCCAGCGACTGGTCCGAGGTGACACACCGTCAGAAGGGTGAGCCGCGAGGTAATGCTCCTTACGCGGCGGCCTGACGCCATCCAGGGCCCGCAGCCTGGCTCTGCTGGTGGGCGGGAGGGGGCTCCTGAAATCACACGTGACCTCATTCCTCGTCCAGGGATCGACTTGAAGGCCATGCCTCCACTTGGGTTTCTCTCCAGCCAGTCTTTTCAGTGGGGCTAATTTTTATTTTTTACTTCTTTTGACTTAGCAACACTAATAACAAGAACCGTTTATGGATGGTTGTTGATATAGGTATAGGTGGGTAAGTAGTTATATAGATAAATAGATAAATGATAGGATTTGTTAAATACTTGATAGATGATTGATGGATGGGTGGATGGATAGATGGACAGACAGATAGATGTTGGATGGATGGATGGGTGGATGATGGATGGATGGACAGATAGATGCTGGATAGATGGATGGACAGATGATGGATGGACGGGTGATGGATGGATGGATGATGGATGGATGGATGGATGGATGGATGGATGAGTGGATGATGGATGGATGGATGGATGGATGGATGGATGGATGGATGGATGGGTGGATGGATGGACAGACAGATAGATGTTGGATGGATGGATGGATGGATGGGTGGATGATGGATGGACAGATAGATGTTGGATAGATGGATGGACAGATGATGGATGGACGGATGATGGATGGATGGATGGATGGATGGATGATGGATGGATGGATGGATGGATGGACGGACAGATAGATGTTGGATGGATGGATGGATGGATGAGTGGGTGATGGATGGATGGACAGATGATGGATGGACGGATGATGGATGGATGGATGGATGATGGATGGATGATGGATGGATGGATGGATGGATGGATGAGTGACTGACTGGTGACAGCAAAAAGCCAGCTTTGACATCCTCAATGCTCATACCTGTGGTTACACTACCTGCCTGGTGTGTTCTATGCAGAGACACCTTCTCTCTTTCCAACTTAAATCAAGATTTGCTGACACACTGACATTTATACGGGGGGGGGGGGATGGTGGGGGGGGGCTGGCGCTCAATCGAGCATCGTGTGGACATCTAACAGCACCCGTTCCGTCTGTCTTGCCGTAGCTTCATGCCAGGAGAAAACGCTTTTCTCAAGATTCGTTTTCATTTACTGCATGGTGGCCTCGCTGACGCTGTTCCTTTTCGTCTTGTGCCTGTGGAAGATATGGAGGTAAGGATGACCCCCGCGGGGCCCGTTGGGCACACGGGCAGAGGGCTTTGCTTCCAACAGGTCCAAGAAGTGGGGGAGAAGAAGAGCCTTCCAGTGGTTATTTACCGGAGCATCGCATCCAAAACAGCTCCTCCAGTTTTTGTTGCTGTTAATTCTCACCAGAGGATATATATTTTTTTCCCATAGATTTTTTTAGAGACAAGGGAAGGGAGGGAGAGAGAGAGAGAAACATTGATGTGAAAGACACATTGACTGGGAGGAACGCACCCCGACCGGGGCCAGGGATCGAACCTGCACCCCAGGTACGTGCCCTTGACCGGGGATCTAACCGGCGACCCTTCAGGGTGCTGGGACTGACGTTCTTACCGCCGAGCCAAACCGGCCAGGACCATGTCTGGAAGTTTGAATATCAAATTGAAACGACCCTCAAGGGCCACCGAGGGATAACCTATCACACAGGCCCTGTCTCTCCGTGTCCTACGAGGGGGAACTCAGCTGTATTGTTTCGTTGGAGCTGCCGGAACAACGGGCCACAAACTGGGGTGTCAAACAACAGACCTGTATCTCCCAGTCCTGGAGGCTGGAAGTCTGAGGTCCAGGTGTGGACAGGGCTGGTTTCTCCTGAGGCCTCTCTCCTTGGCACGGAGACGGGTGTCTCCTCCCTGTGTCCTCCATGTGCACCCACAAGCCTGGTATCCCTCTCCCTTGTCACAAGGACTCCTGTCATATTGAATTAGGATCGTGTAAAATTACAACCTCTTAGGTTCTGTGCACGGGGGGGTGTGAATTAAACTGACAAAAAGAGAAGACTAGGAGAAAAAGCATCTATTTCTCTATCAACGCAACATTTTTATGGGCATGGGGCATCACAGAAAATAAATTAAAACCCCGAACGCGGTTAGTCTGAGGGTGGGTAGTGGTTATATACCATTTTAACAATGAGCGGTAAATTGGGAAAAAGCGACTCGGCGAAGGTACCGGGGTTTGAAGCTCTACGGGGGGTTAATGGCGCGAAGGTGAGCCGAAAATGTGCGAAGGAAACGAACGGTAGATAAAGGTTCTCCGCGCAGAATTATCTCGATGTCACCTCCGGAGATAAGACTCTTTCTCCATTTCCTGGTGAGGGGGGCGGCGGGGAGAGGGGGCGCCTCCCTCGAACGGAAACTTCCTTTGCAAAACGGGGGTATGGATGCCTCGCTTTTAGGCAGACGGGGGAGGGCCGAGAGGCAGAGACATCCTCTTGGTGGCCTTCAGCTCCAAACAGTCCGTATCCCAATAGTGGATATTGGGGGCGTAGCTCCCTGATGGCCATCGGCCCCCACCTTGATGACCTCGGAAGTCCAGGGAGTTACCCCGTCTGACCAGACTCTCCCGGACCCTTTCAGGGTTAAGAAGCTGCTCATGCCCAATGTGCCTGACCCCAAATTCACCTTCCCTGGGCTCTTCGATTCCCACCACGGAAACTTCCAGGTAAGGGCCACCTGCCCCCCCTGGCGCGCTCCACAGGTGGTGATATCTCCCCACCCCGTGCGCCTGTCAAAGGAAGAAGCATTCAAACCTATAGAGAATTTTTGTGAGTTTATTTCAGCCAAACCGTCGACAACGCTCCGGGAAACGGCAGCTCTGCCCCTTGTTTTATGTGTCACAAGCCAAAGAGGAGACGTAAGGGGGTCCCCCTGAAATCCACGGGTGACGGATGCGGGGGAACCTCCGGGGTTGGGTAGAAAGTGAAATGACAGACACATGTCTTTTACTCAGGCGGGTGCAGGATGGTTGACTCAACAATTAACTCGATGACAACGAGGGGACGTGCGGTCTCTGCAGAGCGGGGCCTGGGCCCTGACGGGTCCGGAAAAAAGGGAAATTACCCTGACATCCCAGCGATTTGTTATCCCAGATGCAAAAAGACAAGACAGGCTCAGTTCCCGTAAACATGGACCTTTGTCAGGATGATTCAGGCCTAGGACCTGACGACCCTCCATAAACTGCTTTTAGTTTAAAAAGTTTTCGTTTCAGACCATCCCGTGGGGTTCCTTTCGGCCTCTGAGTTTGCAAGGCCGCCCGCAGGCCTCCCCTGAGCCCGTCGGGTGAGCGTGGGGCCCCTTTGGGCCTCCCCTGAGCCCGTCTGGTGAGCGTGGGGCCCCTTTGGGCCTCCCCTGAGCCCGTCGGGTGAGCGTGGGGCCCCTTTGGGCCTCCCCTGAGCCCGTCTGGTGAGCGTGGGGCCCCTTTGGGCCTCCCCTGAGCCCGTCTGGTGAGCGTGGGGCCCCTTTGGGCCTCCCCTGAGCCCGTCTGGTGAGCGTGGGGCCCCTTTGGGCCTCCCCTGAGCCCGTCTGGTGAGCGTGGGGCCCCTTTGGGCCTCCCCTGAGCCCGTCGGGTGAGCGTGGGGCCCCTTTGGGCCTCCCCTGAGCCCGTCTGGTGAGCGTGGGGCCCCTTTGGGCCTCCCCTGAGCCCGTCGGGTGAGCGTGGGGCCCCTTTGGGCCTCCCCTGAGCCCGTCTGGTGAGCGTGGGGCCCCTTTGGGCCTCCCCTGAGCCCGTCTGGTGAGCGTGGGGCCCCTTTGGGCCTCCCCTGAGCCCGTCTGGTGAGCGTGGGGCCCCTTTGGGCCTCCCCTGAGCCCGTCGGGTGAGCACGGGGCCCCTTTGGGCCTCCCCTTTGAGTTTCCCCTTGAGCCTCTGAAAGCAGCTGCTTGTCTTTTTTTTTTTTTTCCCTTTGGTTCCAGAGAGAGAGAGAGACACACACAGAAGCTGCAAGGCTCTATTTCTCAATCAACCCCAGCGATCACCACCGTGGCCCCCCCACCCCACCCCAACCGCCCGCCTCCTCGCCTCTGATCTCATCAGGAAGCTGGGTTCTTCCTCGGTTCCCCCTCTGCCGCCTGAAACTTCTGCTTTCCGACGTCCAGCCGTTGCTTCATTCACCGGGGAAGCACTCAGGGGGGCTGAGCCCCGGCTGGAGGGGAGGGAGGGTGCAGGGACCGGCCCCCACCCCGGGGAGCTCAGCAGGTGTGGGTATAAGACCAGGAGTGTGACCGGGGTTTTGTTTGTTCTCTGGGGCTGCCAGAAACTGGGGGCTCAAAACATCACAAATCCATCTTCTTTCCATCCTGGAGACCCGACCGAGGGTGTCCCAGGGCCGAGCTCCCTCCAGAGGCCCCAGGGAGGGTCCTTCTTGCCTCTTCCAGCTCCTGGGGCTCCAGGCGTCCCCGGGCTGGTGGCCTCCTCCCTCCCGTCTCTGTGTGTCTTCTCCTCTGTGTCTGTGTCTCTTCCAAGGGCTCTGCCCTTGGATGTCGGGCCCCCCTGACCTAGGACGACCTCATCTCAGAGCCTTCACTTCATCCCATCTGCAGAGACCCTGTTTTCTAATAAATTCACAAATTTCAGATTCACAAATTCTGGAGGTCAGCCCGGCCAGCGTGGCTCAGCGGTTGAGCCAACCGATGATCTAAGAGATTGCAGTTGGGGGGCTCAGTCTCCAGTAGGGGGCATGCACGAGGGAGCTGATCAATGACCCTCTCTCATCACTGATGTTTCTGCTTCTCTCTCCCTCTCCTGTCCTCTGTCTCTAAAATCAATAAAGACATAGTTAAAAAATTTCTAGGGCTCAGGACTTGGGGGGTATATATTTAAAAGAGAGAAAAAAAAAAACCACCCAAAAACCTTTCCTCTAACCTCTTATGTGCTGTGCCGGAGGTCTGTAAATTAAATCGACCAAAAAAAAAAGATGAAAAAGACTGATTAACAGGAGAAAATGTTTATTTCCTATGCACATGACATGTGGGGGAGCTTACAGGAAAGATGTAAAAACTCCAAAGAGGTGGTTCCACGCGGGGCTGATACGCATTTTAACACAGGGCGATGGAGCCGGGAGAAGAGACGAGACCAAGGAAAGGGGGTCTGGGGCTCGCGAGGGGCAGGGAACGTGTGGACAGGGGACTGGGACGTGCCTGATAAGTAAGGTTTATTAGTCAAGTTCTCGCTGGGTCGGGCCGGACCGGGAAGGGAAAGTGGAGAATATTTCCTAATGGAAATTTTCTGTACAAAGGGGAAATTCACGGCAGAAAGAGGGCAGACGGCTCCTGCTGTGTTTGCTCTTTTTAAATGGCTTTCAGCTCAAAACAACCCTGCAGCCAACCAGCCTCTTTGGGGGTGGCCTGAAGGGAGAGGGGAGGCAGGTGGAGAGGACAGGAGGACACGGTGCTGTTCTCCTTGCCCTAAGACCACACTGGTGTTCGAGACATCGACTGGTCGGTTGCTTCCCCCACGTGCCCCCCGACCAGAGTCAGGGATCGAACCCGCAAACCAGGTACGTGCCCTTGACGGGGAATTGAACCTGCGACCCTTTGGTCTGCGGGGCTCACCACTGAGCCACACCAGCCAGGGCTAGACCTGCCTTTTATCATCACAAAGCCTCTGTGAAGATGCTGAATTCGAGTCCTTTACGGCTCTATTGCGAGTGGCATTTCCATGGAAAGGGCATGTTGGGGTGCTTGGCTGGGGAACCCTTGCACCAATCCCCCTACAGGAGTGAGCTGGGTTTTTTTTCTTTTTTTTTGCATTTTTAAAAATTTATCTTTATTGTTGAAAATATTACAGATGTCTCCCTTTTCCCCCCATTTGATACCTTCCTCCCCACTCCCCCCTTCCCAGGCCTTCCCCCACTATTGTCTGTGTCTGTGGGTGATGCATATAAATTCGTTGCTTAATCTCTTCCCATCCCCTCCTTCCCCCCTTCCCTCTGAGCTCCCTCAGCCTGCTCCATGTTTCTATGTCTCTGGATCTATTTTGTTCATCCGTTTATTTTGTTTATTAGATTCCACATAGGAGTGAGATCATGGGATACTTGTCTTTCTCTGTCTGGCTTATTTCACTCAGCATAATATTCTCCAGGTCCCTTCCTGCTGTCCCAAAGGGTACGAGATCCATCTTTTTCACAGCTGCATAGTATTCCACGGTGTAGATATACCACAGCTTTTTTAAATCCACTCATCCACTGATGGGCACTTGGTTTTCTTGCATTTGAATAAAGATGCTTTGTCCCCGCAGGAATGGATTAAGGATACGCAGAACGTCACCCACTTGAATAAGACGGAGGACCGGGAGCAGGAATGTGTCCTGGAAGAGGCCCTGGTCATCCAGCTGCCCAAGACCGAGGCCGAGACACCCGAGACGACGATGACAAGCTCATTGTGCCTGCAGACGGCCGAGAAAGAAGCAGCTGCTGGGGAACCCGGGCCGCTCCCTTGTCAGCCCCCCCAGGGAGGAGAGATGCTCTGTCTCAAGGGCTTCATGTTTGTGATGAGTGACAACTCTTATGTGACGCTATGAGGGGCTGCAAACTAAAAACCAACTTTGGGTCTGTGCTGACATTTACAGACTGAGGGGAACTTCTCAGAGACTCGACGCCCATCCCCATGTAGGGGAGACCCTGGAGCAATGATGCCAACATCTCAGGGTCACCGAAGACCCCAATCCTATCTCCCGCTCAGTGCTTTTCCAGAGTCAGCTTTGACCCCACGGGAATAATTATTCAAGGGCTCGAAGGCAGATTTATTGCATGAGGGAGGCGATTGGTTGGAGCGGTTCTTTGCTCTTGTAGCTGATGTTTTCACATAAAGTCGAGCAATTTCTGGGATCCCTTGTTACTCAGAACATGGATCCAGCAAGCGAGCCTGGGAGGCTCACGATGTGAAAGGAACCCTGCTCCCCAAATGCCCACCAGCCACCCCACTCAGCTTGCAAGAACTGGGGCCATTTCCTTCCAGAGACTCCATTCTGCTTCCTGAGTCCACACCAGTGACATTCATCGTGTCTGGGAGGTATTTGAATTTCTGAATGCTCTGTGCGTAGTCCCCTGAGGCATCCCCCGCTGAGTGTAGGTGACACCGGACACCGAGGGTCAGAGGCCACCTGTCGCTACTTGAGCCACATTAAGCAGAGACAGGGTTGAATCATACATGAGCGTTTATTCCAATAATGCCGGCAGCAGGGGAGAGCAGTCGGTCACCCTGGAAATTTTGCTCTGACCCCCCCTCCCACCACCACCAGTTGGCTGATTTTTTTTTTTTTTATCAGTTAGGGAGAAAATAACTCGGTGCAGCTGTGAGTTGCAAGTGTCACAGGGAAAGGGGAGGGGAGGGTCTGCAGCCGGGCCTTCAGGAGCTCAAAGTCCGGTAACCAGGCGGCTGACCGTCTGTGACGTTCCAAAGACCTCAGCTCGTTCCTGGGACCCGAGAACGGTCAGCGTTCCTGAGGCCAACTCCCGGAGGGGGGTCAGGGTCCGGGGGCAGCAACCAAATCAAAGCCCGTCCTGTCCTTGGTCTGTTCTCAAAATGCATTTCTTTTCCGCCGGACGGACCCCCCGAGGCGTCTTATCTTCTTGACAGCCTTGTTTCGCCCTCCGGCTTCCCGGGGTCCGTAAGAAAACCTCTTATTGAGAGTCTGTAAGGTGAACAATTATCAAACGACTGCGGCTCTGTTCTTAGCACGCGCCCTTCCCCCCATCGTATGTAATCGTTCTCATTTTTTTCATCGAAATAAAGATTAAAAAAAAAAAAAAAGAGTTGTCACGAGAACCATGGTGAGATTGAAGTAGGACGCTGATGTGACTGCAGATAGCGCAGAGCATGCGTCGCTTTATCTCCTCGGGTTTCTAGATTGTGCCGGAAGCTTCTAGATTGTTCAGATCTCGGTGCCTTACCTTGGGGTGGAGTTTACCTCCCTTCTCTGCGCCGGGTGCAGCCGGTTATCATTGCTCAGGCACTTGGACTCTGCAATTAGAAAAAGCATCTTTTCACCCCCCTGCCCCCCAAAACACGTGTCTTCCAACACAACAGGGAGAGAACACTGTGTCATTGAAATAGCGCAAAATCCAGAATGCAAATGGCATCGCCGACCACCCGCCAAGAAGTTGTAGAGACCGACAAAAATCCCACCTTTTTTTAAAAAAAAAAATTAAAAAATGTTTTTTATTGATTTTAGAGACAGAGAGAGAAACATCAACATCGATCGGCTGCCTCCTGCACGCCCCCTATTGGGGATCGAACCCACAACCCGGGCATGTGTCCTGACCGGGAATCGAACCAGTGACCCCCCGGTGCCCAGGGCAAGGAGCAACCACTGAGCATCACCATCCAGGGCTGGTCCGCATTTTAACTAAAAGTCCCATCATGGTCTCGAGGCCCAAATCATGGCATCTTATCACCCAGGAGACAGGAGCAGCTGGATGCCTACTGTGGATGCTTAAAACACACAGGACATTCAATTAGGTTTTTAATAGGAAATAAAATAAAATAAAATAAAATAAAATAAAATAATAAAATAAAATAATAAAATAAAATAAGAATAAAATAAAATAAAATAATAAAACAAAATAAAATAATAAAAATAAAATAAAATAAAAAATTAAATTAAATTAAAAATAAAATAAAATAATAAAATAAAATAAAATATAAAAATAAAATAAAAATAAAAATAAAATAAAATAAAATAATAAAATAAAAAAATAAAATAAAATATAAAATAAAATAAAATAAAATAATAAAATAAAATAAAATAAAATAAAATCCCTGACATTGGCCAGGCCCGCCGAGGTGCTTCTGGTTACTTAGGCAAAAATACATCGTAAAAATGTCTATGTTTTGTTGGTAACCCTGCTTGCTACATTTTCATGCTTTTCTCTATTAAAAAAAAAAAAATCCCCTGAGATGAATATTTAACAGCTACACAGGGTGCCTGTGTCCGCCTGCCAGAAAAACACACACATAAAAACACACACATAAAAAAAACCCACACACACATGAATTTAAAAGGAGGCAACCCTGTCTTAAGTCAAAATCACTTTTTTTTACTCAGTTTTTTTGATGCAAAATTAAGTTAAACACACACACACTCACCTCTCCACCGTCTAAAATCCCCAGATCCCTGCATGTACATTCTCCTGAATAGTAAAATTTTATGAACAACCGAGCAAGAGACTTCCTAGTATGTTACTTCAACGGCCTGGATTTCTCGGTCGTCTGTTTCCCTTGGTAAGATTTAAAAAAATAAAATAAAATAATAATAATTGTAGAAGAGGAAATTTTTAGTGTTTCTCAGCAAACCACACGGATTTGACAGCCGGGTGGTCTCTGCGTCAGATGCCGGAAATAGGAGATTTTTTTTTTTAGCAGAAGGGCTTTCTAAATTCCTGCATCATTGGGGCACACGCCTTTCCATCTGAAACTCCTGGGAGGGAAACGGTCGTAAATGGTAGTGAGAAGGCCGTGTTTTTTGCACGGCGACCACCGTTAACTATGGTGGGCTTGCCCACTTCTCAGGAATCAGGGCGGTCCCAGGCTTTCTGGGTTCCTTCAGGCATAAAATGTGAATGGCGTCCATCGGTCACCTACACGGACATCCCTTTTGCTGGCTCACGTTGGATGGAATATATATATATTTTTTGCAAATTTACCTTCTCCAGGGGAGGTGTCGTTCAAGATCCGAGTTCCCCAAAGCTGGGGAGACGATGATGGATTTTTATTTTTTGTTTGTTCCTTGTGTTATTGCTAATTCTCACCTGAGGATGTTATTTCCATTGATTTTTTTTTTTTTTTTTAAAGAGATGGTGGAAGGGAGGGAGGGAGAGGGAGAGAGAGAAAAACATAGATGTGAGAGAGATGCATCGATTGATTCCCTCCTGCACTTGCCTCAACGGGGGCTGGGGATCGAACCTGCAACCCAGGTACGTGCCCTTCACCTCGAATTGAACCCACGACCTTTTTTTTGTGTGTTGATGCTCTAACGACTGAGCAACATGGGCCAGGGCCTACCTGTATTATTTTTTTAAAATATATTTTTATTGATTTCAGAGGGAGAGACAGAGAGAAACATCAATGATGAGAGAGTCATTGATCGGATCCCCTGCTGGGGATGGAGCCCACAACCTGGACATGTGTCCTGACCGGAAATCGAACCTCAATCCCCTGGATCTTAGGTTGATGCTCAACCACTGAGCCACGCCGGCCGGGCCCTACCTGGATTTTTAATGCTATTTGCTTTACAGACTCAACTTCTGCTGTCTCATTTAAGCAATCTTCCCCTCTCCCAGGTTATAAATAGTTTCCTGTTCTCCCCCCTACACACACACTCAAAGAAGTTATAATAATTTTCTATTTATTACTAGGTGCTTATTCCATCTAGATATTTTCGTATGTAAACAGCGAGTTAGGCATCGTGTCAGTTAGCTACGCTGCGTAACAAATTATCACAAATTTCAATGCACCAGCCACATATACACTTTGTATCTCCCATTTCAGGGCTGGGTAGATACAATGTTGCCGAGCTACATTTTCAGCTCAGGGTCCGGTCACACGCGGCTGAAATCAAGGTGTCGGTCCTCAGGGCTGTGTTTCTCTCCGGAGGCTACAGGTAAAAATCCACTTCCAGATGCATTTATGGTGTTGGCAGAACTGGTCTTCTTTTCACACCTGGAATCTATCCGTTCACTTCTCCTGGTTTATTATTTTTTTAATCCTCAACTGAGGATATGATTTTATCATTTTTTTTTTGAGAGAGAGAGAGAGAAACGTCGATTGGTCGCTTCCCATATGAGCTCCAACCTGGAATCGAACCCGTTACCTAGGCATGAGCCCTGACCTGACATCAAACCTACTACCTTTTGGGGTACAGGTTGAACGCTCCAACCAAGTGACCCACCTGCCCAGGGCCTCTTCTGCTTTTCAGGCCTCATACGATTACATTTAGGTCCTCTTGTCCTAAACGCAATTGAGTAGAAGCCGTAATTACAATGGCAAAGTGCCCTTTTTTTTTTTTGTTTAAAATAATTCAAGATATTCATGGAATTGCTGCCAGGATGGGAAGGCCCCCAGGGACCAAACTCATGCCTATCACAGGGATTTAACTTAATGTTTTCTTTTCTTTTTAGATATGTTTTTATTGATTTCGGAGAGAGAAAGGGAGAGGGAGGGAGAGAGAGAAACACGGATGGGCCACCTCCTGCTCGCCCCCTGCTGGGGATCGAGCCCACAACCCCGGGCATGTGCCCTGACCTGGAATCGAACCAGCGGCCTCCTGGTTCATACGGTGGATGCTCAACCACTGAGCCACACCGGCCAGGCTATTTAATATTTTCTTTATGGGCTAATTGTCCATCAGCACCCACTTTCATGTGCATTTTTTCTCCGCTACGTCCCCTGTTCTGACAGCACGTCTTGTCCCTGCTGTTCCTCGACGGCCTTAATCTCAAAGCAACACACAGGCCAACGAGGCACATTTTGGGGGTGGTGTAGCTCTCGTGAGCAGCTGAACTTGGGGTTTCTAGGGGATCGTAGTTGGAAAGATAAGTGGTTTTCTGAGAATAACCGGAAGATAAGAGCCTGTGATAATCGGAGGAGCCCCCTAGAGAGGGAACTTGAGGTGGGTCTTTCTCTATTCTGAGTTCTGGGAACAGGGTCCGCCCTGAAAAGAAATTTATGGAGCTTAATTTCCTGGAAGCTGCCACTTTGGGTCAGATAAGGGAAGCCCCAAGAAGGCTTTTTTTTTTTTTTTTTCTTTTTTTTTTTTGTGAGAATCTGTTCACTCTCACATGTCTTCAGTTTAAAATAATCTTCACACGCACTTTGGGGTTCTGGGGGGGGGGATCCTCGCAAGGAGCAAACACACAAGAAACTGGAGCTAGCGTTTTGGGGGAAATGTGTGTTAATTTATTCTTAATGGGTCTAGCCCAGTGTATCTGGGGCTTCCCTTGATAAAAACAAAAAAAAAAACCCAAACAAGCCCTTTCCATGGAGCTGTTTTGCTCTCTGCAGGTGCCTGGGGAAGGCTGAGGAGGGAGGAGGGGTGGGTGGCCCCCTGACTCTTAGGGCTTGAGTGAGGCCAAGGGACAGCCAGAGGGGACAGCTGGGGACACGGGGGTGGGGGAAGCGGGGTTGTGCCTTCAATAGCCACATTTCTGTTAAATGAACCTACGATTTGGATCCTCAAACTATGTCCAATCGTCCGCCCCTCCCCAAATACAGTCAGCGAATTCTGCCAATCATGAAGCGATTGGATAACATAAAATAATAAATAACTTAGACATGTCGCGTCTCACTCCCCCAAACGGAGAATTCTATCCGGCCGACTTCACCTAGGAAACGAGAAAGGCATTTGAGAAACGGTGGAAAAGTCCAGAGGGAGGGAGTCTTGGGGGGAATTAGAACAAGAAGCAAGTTTTCACACAATATCCCCAAGGTGCCAGCGCCTTCCTGTCTCCAGGCCGAACTCAATCGATCAGAGTTTATTTTTAAAATATAAGCTGCCCCCCAAAAAGGGGGGGGGCACTTTCAACAATGATAAAGTCAGTGTTTATTAAAATACATCTCATTCGCAAAATGGAGCTATCGGCAGTTAAAGCGTATCTACATTTTTTTTTAGGGGGGGGACCCCCTGTATATTTAATAAATGCCCTGGCCGGTGTGGCTCAGTGGTTAGAGCATCCAGCCCTCGGACTGAAGGGTCCTGGGTTCGATTTGGGTCAAGGGCACGTATCTCAGTTGCAGGTTCGATCCCCGGCCCAGGTTGGGGCCCGGGCGGGAGGCAACCCATCCACGTGTCTCTCTCACATGGATGTTTTTCTCTCTCTCTCTGCCTTCCTCTCTCTCTCTCTCTGAAAATCAATGGAAAAAATGTCCTTGTGTGAACATAAACATAATAAATAAATAAAAATTATATATATATGTATATGCAGGATGTCCCTAAAAATGTAGACACACTTTAACAGCCAGTGGCTCCGTTTTGCAAATGAAATGCATTTTAATAAATCCTGCCTTTGTCACTATTCAAAGTGTGTGTCTACATTTTGGGGGGACACCCTATATATATATATATATAAATATATATTTAAAACCTTTATTTTTTTAAATTAATTTTTTTAAATTTATCTTTATTTTTGAAAGTATTACTGATGTCTCTTTTTTCTCCAGATTGACCCCTTCCACCTTGCACTCGGGCCTTCCCTATACCATTAAATGCTTATATATATAACCATTTATATATATAAATGAAATATATAGATGAAATATGAATATAAAAATATAAATATAAATATAAAATATAAATATAAACATAAATAATATAAATATAAATATAAACATAAATATAAATAATATAAATAAATATATATATATATATATATATATATATACATATATATATAAAATTATGTATATAGAACCTCCCGTCCCTGAGATGGGAAACTCAGTTTGCTCTACATGTTTCCAAAAACTGTGGTTTGACGTCCACTCTGGTGGTTTTTATCCATCTGCAGGCCACGGTCTGTATGGGGTGGGAGGTCAGGAAACTCCTCATTCATTCAGTCTCCGTCTCCCCACGTGGTTACAGCGCCCCCTGCTGTCACAAAATATTTTTTGTTTTGTTTTGTCTTTTACGCTGGGTTCATCCTAGACTCTCAGTTCAGGGGATTTATTTCAGATTCGGCACCAGGGCCGGTCCACTGAATTATTCCAGCTTTATAACGAATTGGGCATCTGACTCTGATAAAGTGAATTTTTTTTTTTTCTTTTGTCTCTCTTCCTCCCGCCCACTCCTCCCACTTCCTCTTTTGGGCTATTTTTAGCTTTTTTCCACTTCCACTTACATTTCACTTATTTATTTACTTTTATTTTTTAAAAATATATATTTTTTGATTTCAGAGACAGAGAGGGACAGGGAGAGAGAGAGAGAGAAATGCCAATGATGAGAGTCATGGATCGGCTGCCTCCTGCACGCCCCCTACTGGGGATCGAGCCCACAACCCGAGCATGTGCCCAGAGTGGGAATCGAACCCTAACCTCCTGGTTCGTAGGTCGATGCTCAACTGCTGAGCCATGCTTGCCGGGCTCCACACACATTTAAAAATCATCTTGTTGAAAATGCAACAGAAAAGACAAATACTGTATAATCTCACTTATACATGGAATCTAAGAAAAACAAAAAACAACAGCCAAAAAAACACCCATCAGAGAGCAGAATGGTAATTGCCAAGGGCTAGGTGTTGGGGATCATGAGAAAGCCGTGGTCTAAGGCAGGAGTGAGGAAGCTTTTTTCTGCCAAGGGCCATTTGGATATTTATAACATCATTCTGGGGCCATTCAAAATGATCAACTTAGAAATTAGCTATGAAAAAAGCTCCTAGATTTATTCACTTTTGAGACCCCCGTCCCCCCGCGATTGCCTTGGGAGGGTCAGACCAAAGGATTCAGGGCCAGAGGTTCCCCACCCCTGGTCTAAGGATTACAAACTTCCAGTTATCAGATGAGTAAGTACAACTCGGTGACTATAGTTAACAATCCGGAATCATAGAGTTGAAAATTACTAAGAAAACAGATTATAAATGTTCCCATCACACACACAGGGGTAAGTATGTGAGATGGTGTGTTAACCCCACGTTTCTAGGTGTATCACTCACCTATTCACACAGTAGACGAGTGGATAAAAAGGCTGTGGTACATCTACACCGTGGAATACTATGCAGCTGTGAAAAAGGTGGATCTCTTACCCTTTGGGACGGCAGGGAGGGACCTGGAGAGTATTATGCTGAGTGAAATAAGACAGAGAGAGAGACAAATATCCCCATGATCTCACTTATATGTGGAATCTAATGAACAAAATAAACTGACGGACAAAAGAGATCCAGAGACATGGAAGCATGGAGCAGATGGAGGGATCTCAGAGGAGAGGAGAGTGGGGAGAGATTAACCAAAAATTTATATGCATCCGTGCATAACCCATGGACACAGACAAAAGTGTGGGGAAGGCTGAGGCGGGGGGAAGGAATTGGGTGGAGGGGATCAATTGGGGAAAAATCTGGGACATCTGTAATACTTTCAACAATAAAAATAATTTTTTAAAAAAATTTCAGAATGTTATATGTCAAGTACATCTCAATAGACCTGGAAAAAATATAAGAAAACAGAAATTGGGAAACTAAGTTAAACACAAATTTTTTCTGATTTCGAGGGCGACTTGTCTACATGATATTTCTTCATTCCTGTTGCTCCCCGAGTCTGTTTCCCGAGAGGAAGAACCTTCCTCTTACGGGATCAGCCCCGATTTCCAGAAGAGGAAATTCAGTATTGATATCTTGCCACAAAACTTATTCAAAACCTGACCTACTACTGTCCTAATAATTCTCTTCCTTGAATCCCCGACCTGCCCCCGAATCCACGGCAGGATCCGATGCTGAGACTAAATCTCCTTACACCTCCTTTACGCTGGCAGTTTGCTTTTTAAAGACGCCGGCCGTTTAAAAAATTTTAAACATTGTATCTCATTGTGATAAGATCCCTGAGCACAATGTAACACATTTTGTAACAAATTTTTAAGCGTGTGAAACAGTATCGCCATTGACAGGGCAACACTTAGCAGGTGGCTGGAAGTTACTCACCTTGCAAACGGAAACCTGATACCCGTTGAACAATGAGTCCGGTGCCCCCCTCGGCCCAGCCCCTGGCGGCCACCATTGCAGTAGTTGATTCAATGAATTTGACTACGGTAGATACCGCCCATGAGTGTGGTCATGCAGAATTTGCAAAGAAGGCTTAATGGATGCCAGGCACATGCACGAAATAATCTGCAAAATGCAAATGAAAACCCAGGCCTTCCCCGCACTATTGCTGTGTCCCTGGCTTATGCACAGATGCATATAAATTCTCTGGTTCATCTCTTCCTGCCCCCCCCCCCCCCGAGATCCCTCCGTCTGCTCCATGCTTCCACGTCTCTGGATCTATTTTCTCCGTCCGTTTATTTTGTTCATTAGATTCCACATAAAAGTGAGATGCAACCGGTTTCTTCTCAGGCCGGCAACTTGAGCCACGCTTGGGAAGGCCACTGGGTGGCAGCCGTCTCCACGGTTTCTCCAAATCACCTCCTTCCAGTCCCATAAGAAAAGCTGAGAGCAAGGTTCCCCCATGCCTCCCACCCCAAAACCACCCCGGGAGGGCCCAGGGGTGCTCCATGCATCCCAAACGAACACAGTCTCTTTTATACCTCAAGGCGGAATGTTCTCTATTTTTTTAATAAACAGAATGTGATTATATTTAATACACAACTTTGGTAGAACCACGAAATAAAACACCGAGCCGTAAACACGGAAACATGGCATTTCATTTGCAATGCACCAGACGTGGTTGGCATCTTTGGTCACAAACAAGCTCTTGGAAACCAGTGACAGAGATGCCGTCATCCAAGCGAGCTGGGGAAAAAAATGAAATAATGCCAATGACGATTAAGCGTTTTATTGTCTGTTTCAATGTAACTTTTCTAATGGCCAACAGCTTCGGGGCTCCGGGCAAGAGCGAAGGTGTCCAAGGCCCAGAGCCCATCTCACACCAGACGGTCGTTTTGAAAACGGGATTGAACACGAGCCTGGAGCCGGATGACCACCCTCATTGTTTCTGTCAAAATAAAGGGTTTGCACAGGGTTGTGGGGACCCTGAGGGGGGCGGAGAGGGTACCCCTCAGCTACACATGCTGCAGAAGGCTTCCCAGGTCACTCGCCCGGGTTTGCAGTGTTGCCTGGTGCAGAATGAAGTCTCACGTTGCCCTGGCAGGTGTTGCTCACTGGTTAGAGCTTCAGCCTGCAGACCAAAGGGTCTTGGGTTCGATTTCCTGTCAAAGGCAATGTACCTGGGTTGCAGATTTGTTCCTGGCCCTGGCCGGGGAGCATGCGGTAAGCAACCAATCGATGTGTCTCTCTCTCCCCCTCCTTCCCTTCCACTCTCTCTAAAAATCAATACCCTCGGGTGAGCATTAACAAAAGAATGAAGCCTGACCAGACACAGGCGCTCCGTGTCCCCATCCTGCCCACAGCCACCTGGCGTCACAGGCATTGGTGCAAATGGACACTTCCTTACGCTGCCCAGTGCCCCAGTGACCTCTCCCAGCTCCTGTCCAAGCCAGGAGGGCTCCCTGGAGGAGGCACCACCAGCTCTGAGCTGCACAGAGGCGGTGGGCTCTGCTCAGCCTGGGTATATGCAGACGGTGGACCCCCCAGCAGCAGCTGCCACAATGAGGAGACGTTTGACTTTCCAGGGCGATGGCTCAGACGGGCCCAGGATGCCCCATGTGGCTCACGCTGTTTTATTAGCACAATCTCAGGGGGATGCTTTTTACCGGGACCAGCAACAGCTCAGAGGCAAGAGGAGCAGCCGAGAGTCAAGAACCTTATTGAGCCCGGCCGGTGTTGCTCAGTGGTTGAGCGTCGACCTAGGAACCAAGAGGTCACCGGTTCGATTCCCAGTCAGGGCACGTGCCCGGGTTGTGGGCTCCATCGCCAGTAGGGGGCGTGCAGGAGGCAGCCGACTGATGTTTCTCTCTCTCTCTCTCTTCCTCTCTCTCTCAAATCAATAAAAACATAATTTAAAAACCTATAACCTGATTGAGAAAGTTCGTCCAGGTCCCCTGGGGACCATCAGCCATGCCTTCCTTCCACAGTGAGGAAAAACCAGAATTCACACCCGTCCTTAGACGCTCAATCGGGAACCACGGGAGAGAGCCAGCAGGCCTCCTCCGCTGACTTGCGGGCTTCCCGCCACCCAAGCACCTAGAAACTCGTTACAGATTTTCCTGGTCGGGTCCCACTTGCGGTTGGAGTAAGTCTCACGAAAAAGAAATTGTTAAAAATCATGCAAAGTGAGCTGTTGCTGTTTTATCTATCTATCTATCTATCTATCTATCTATCTATCTATCTATCTATCTATCTATCATCTATCTATCTATCTATCATCTATCTATTTATTTAATTTATTTATTTTTATTATTTATTTATGTAAAATAAATTCTGCAGGTAAATGAAATCGTGTGGTACTTGTGTTTCTCTGTCTGACTTATTTCATTGAGCGGAATACCCTCCGGGTCCATCCCACGCTGCCGCAAATGATAAGACTTCATCCTTTTTCATGGCCGAGTAATATTCCATCGCATATATGTACCACATCTTATTTATCCAATTGTCTACTGATGGGCGCTTGGGCTCTTTCATGTCTCGGTTATTTGTAAATAATGTTGCAATGAACTCACAGACGCACAAAATAAACTGACGTTGCCCTAGGGGGTGGGGCCGGGGGGCTGGATTAAAAAGGCGAAGGGAATATAGTCAATAATATTGTAATAACTATGGATGGGGCCAGGTGGGTACTAGAGTCATCGGGGGGATCATTTTGTAAGTTATATAAATGTCTAATCACTGTGCTGTACACCTGAAACTAATATAAAATAATTTTGGATGCCAACTATAATTGGGGAAAAATTAAAAATCATGTGAGATAAAATGTCACCTTTTCTGCAGACTTAGATAATTCAAAGTCTCTTTGTTTTTATTGTTTGTGTTTGTTTGAAGAAAAAAAAAATCGCACAGCACAATTATGTGTCATTTAAGCAAATAACGAAGGGCGAGGTTTACATTTTATTTTCTTGCCCATGTTCTGAAATCCCCGGGGTCGGGTGTGTTTCACCCGGTGCAGGTGAAACTTACGGTCAAACTCTATCGGCAGAATTTACGCCGATTCTTAGGGCCCAAACTATTTCCGGTTAAAATGTCCCAGACTTTTCCCCAATATGTTTGAGTTCCCTCTTTTAATGGCTTTGGCGATAGAGATGTGATCATATTGGTAATATCTCAACGTTTCCCTTCTTTTTTTAAAAAAAATATGTTTACTTTTAATATGTTTTTATTGATTTCAGAGAGAGGAAGGGAGAGAGAGAGAGAGAAACATCAATGATGAGAGTCACTGATCGGCTGCCTCCTGCTCGCCCCCTACTGGGGACCGAGCCCGAAACCCTGCCATGTGCCCTGACCGGGAATCGAACCCTGACCTCCAGGGTCATAGGTCGATGCTCAACCCCTGAGCCACGCCAGCCGGGCTTTCCTGCTTTCTTAGCACGTTAGGAAACAGCATCCGAGCCAGCCAAGTGTCCAGGTGACCACAAGGAGACGCAGGGAGCCGATGTGGGGCCGTCAAGGTATCTGGTGGGTGCTGGGGGCAGGGTGATCCCTGTGCCAAAATCGGGACCATTTTTCTGCAGATGGTACGTCTTTGAGAAACTCAAAGCAGAAAGAGCTAAGTTTCTAAACACTGGCTACGCAGATGATGATTTTCAATCCAAGCAATGCTGGGACGTAAAGACTCCAGCGTCAATTCCTCAAAAGGCCAGACTCTCACAGGAAAGTCGATGGTTTATATTATCCATGAGTAAGATTTTTATTACATTCTCAGGGCGACACCTACTTAGGGGAGGCTCATTTTACGGCGAGGGATATTACGGCCAAAGCATCAAATGCGTTTTCGCACGTAACGATCTTTGATTCACGGCGATGAAATACGTAGAGCGCAAAATTCACCTCTTTCACTCAATCACTTTTTTAAATTTGTTTTTTGTTAATCCTCGTGGGAGGATATTTTTTCCATTGATTTTTAAAGAGAGAGTGAAAGGGAGAGAGGGAGAGAGACATTGATGTGAGAGAGACACATTGATGGGTTGCCTTTAGCACTCACCCTGACCGGAGCTGGGAATCGAACCTGCAACCCAGGTGTGTGCCCTTGACCGGGAATCGAACCCTGACCTGCTGGCTCATAGGTCGACGCTCAACCACTGAGCCAGCCGGGTCTTATGCATTAATTTTTTATGCATTGATTGGGTAGCTGTAACGGGAATGATTTGGAGGCAGGGAGCACCCCAAAAGACAGGCCCTCCCCTGCGCCCAACTTCTGAAGCTCCAGAAAAACGGCAAGGCGGGCTCAGGTTCAATTCAGTTTCAGTTTGCAGAAGGTCCAAAGTCTCCCTTCGCTGCAATTAGCTCCCTCTGCCAGAGGCATAAAAACACAAGACAGTCAGCTCAGCCCCCTCCCAACTCCCTCCTGCCTCCTGGCACCCACAGTCCCACCCTCCCTGGGCTCCTTGACAAACCCCAACTGTTGCTGGTCTCTGTGCCCCGAGTTGGACCGGTCAGGACAGGCCTCAGTGACTTGACCACCAAGGTGAGAAACCAGGGATGACATTTGCATAAATAGTTCCTTGTTTGGGGGAATAAAACAAATACAGGAAGGGTTCTACGGTTTTCTTTATTTCCTTTAAAAACAACAAAAAAGCGAAGGTTGCAGAATATTTGTAAAAAGGAAGGTGTCTTTCACGGAGTTTTGGTCAGACCCGACTTCTCGAGAAATGCTGGTGGATGGCCAATCTTTTCAGTGGGATGTTTGCCCCGGGGGCAGTGGATCATGTGGGGAGAGAGAGGAACAATTTCCCAGGGGGTGACTGGAAAGCAGAGATGGACTCAGTCCCCTTGCTGTTGGGAGCCCAACTACTGGGTCTCATATACATTTTTTGGGGGGGGGGCGGGGGTGCAAAAAGCTAGTCTGGGCCTCAGAAGCAAAGAAAGAACTGAGTCTCTCCCTCTCTCCAGGCTGCGAATGCTACGGGGTGTTCTCGTCTGCAAATGTCGCCCACTGGAAAATGTGTTTTCAGGACCAGGGGGAGACCACGGGTGCATCTGACCTTCAACACCCCCATCCCCTAGAAGGGAGGTTCTCACCTGAGGAACTGTGGGTGGTGGAGACCAGGGAGGCTGCTCAACACCCTACAGTGCACAGGACGCCCCACATCTGAGAGTCATCCGGCTGTTTGCCTATCTATGTATCTATCTATCTACCTACCTATGTCTCTACCTATGTGTCTATGTATCTATCTACGTATGTGTCTATCTACCTATGTATCTATGTGTCTATGTATCTATGTATGTATCTATCTACTTATGTACCTATGTGTCTATGTATCTATGTATGTGTCTATCTATGTATCTATGTATCTATGTATCCATCCATGTATCCACTTATGTATCTATGAATCTATGTATGTATCTATCTACCTATGTATCTATGTGTCTATGTACTTACTTATGTGTCTATGTATCTATCTATGTATCTATGCATCTATCTATGTATCCATGTATCTACCTATGTATCTATGTATCTATGTATCCATCCATGTATCCACTTATGTATCTAGGTATCTATGTATCTATGCATCTATCTATGTATCCATGTATCTACCTATGTATCTATGTATCTATGTATCCATCCATGTATCCACTTATGTATCTATGTATCTATGTATCTATCTACCTATGTATCTATGTGTCTATGTACTTACTTATGTGTCTATGTATCTATGTATTTATGCATCTATCTATGTATCCATGTATCTACTTATGTATCTATGTATCTATGTATGTATCTATCTACCTATGTATCTATGTATCTATGTACTTACTTGTGTGTCTATGTATCTATCTATGTATGTATCTATCCACTTACCTAAGATCTATGATTTATCTATTTATCTATCTACCCATGTATCTGTCAATCATCTATATATATCAGTCATCTATCTATTATCTGTCTATATATCTCCTCTAGGCTCTGTTTCCCTGCAGAAGCCTTGACTAACACAATGGGACTGATCCCTGACCACATGGCTCCCAGGACTGACTGAGCAATCATCTGTAGGCAGCATCAACACAACAGCTTTTTAAAAAAATGTTTTTATTGATTTTAGAGACAGAAGGAGAGAAAGAAAAAAAAAAAAACCATTGACGTGAATGAAAAACATCTATCGGCTACTTTCACGTGCACCCCGACCTGTGATTGAACCCGAAACCCGGGCATGTGCCCTGACCAGGAATCAAACCGACAGCCTTTCGGTGCACAAGATGATGCTCTTTTTAAAAAATATATGTTTTTACTGATTTTAGAGAGAGAAGAAAGAGAGAGAGAGAAACATCAATCAGAACACACACCTTTTGTTGGCTGCAAGGCTAATGAGAAGCTTAGAGAAGTGGGCTCAGAGAAATGGTCCAGCATGTTCCAGCGTGATGCGGTCAGAGGTGGACCCATGAGGGGTGTGCACAAAAAACACAGCACCAGAGGTTCACCTTCTCATTGTTTGGGTAGAGTCTCCTTGAAAATATTGCGCATTCAGCCCTGGCTCAGTGGTTAGAGCATTGGCCTGCACACCGAAGGGTCACAGGTTCAGTCTCCGGTCAAGGACACGTACCCGGGTTGTAGGTTTGATCCCCAGCTCAGGTCGGGGCACATGTGGCAGGCAACCAGTCAACATGTCTCTCTCACATCGATGTTTCTCTCTCTTTCTCTCTCCCTCCCTCCCTTCCACTCTCTCTAAAAAGTCAATGGAAAAAAGTATCATGTCCCTAGCACACAGTGGGGCAGACGACAGGCCAGACAGCACACGGCTTTGTCGAACAATTCAACCTTAGACACTTCCCGCCCTCTGCACCTGTCCCAATGAACACAGGTTCCCCGTTTTCTGTCTTAATTTTAGTAACTTTATAGCCTTCTCTATAAAACTGTGTTGCCATTAGAAACCTCCATGGCTCATATCTTCCACGAAATGTCTTTGCATTTTAAACTATGCATCCGTGCTAGGCTATAACTAGTCTCTCCAGCAGGTATAACACGACTCCAATAAGGATTGCAGCCCCAATGCCGTGATATTGTATTTCAATTATTACTAACTCAATTATCTGGGCTGCTGTAGACCTGAATGGTCCCCAAAGGCTAATTTCTTGTGCCTTGAAGATGATTTTGACGCTTAAAACCTAGGGGAGTTCCTGTAGCTTTAATAAAAATCTCCTGCCCTGACGGGTGTGGCTCAGTGGTTGAGCGTCAACCCATGAACCAAGCGGTCCCCGGTTTGATTCCCGGTCAGGGCACGTAGTCTTCAGCATGTGCCGGATGCCTTTGTGGTGAATTTGGGGAGAAATTGAGGACATGCCGCTGAGGGAAATAAGCTGGACACATATAGAATTCACTCAGATGAGGGACCCAGATTCATAGAGACAGAAAGTAGATGGTGGGTGCCGGGGGCTGAGGGGAGGGGATGGGGGGGGGTGAGTGTTTAATGGGGACAGAAGTTCAGTTTGGGACCATGAGAAGGTTCTGGAGATGATGATGGTTCCAATTTCTGGGATAGTTTTGACAGAGCTGGAGAGCCGAGCCCGGCATCCCCACGCCCCTGACCTGTGCCTGTAGAGACACAGGAGCCACGTGCCCCAGAAAGTTTCCTTAACGTCTGTTTAAATGCACATCCCAGGTCCTGGCCCCTGTGGCTCAGTGGTTAGAGCATCAGCTGGAACACCGAGGGGTCAGGGGTTCGATTTAGTGCCTGGGCTGCAGGTTCATTTCCTGCCACATGGGGGCCATGTAGGAGGCAACCAATTCATGTGCCTCTCTCGCTCCCTTCCACTCTCTGTAAAAAAATCAATGGAAAAAATATCCTTGGGGGGGATTAATGAAGATAAAATAAAATAATAAAATAAAATAATGAAATGAAATAAAAAATAATTAATATAATAATAAAATTAAATAATAAAGTTAAATTAATAAAATAAAACAATACTTTAAAATAAATAAAATAATAAATAAATTAATATAACATAAAATAATAAAAGAAAATTAATAAAATTAAATAGAATACAATAAAATATAATAAATATAATAATAAAATTAAATAAAAATTAAATGTAAAAAAATAGAATAAATGTAAATAAAATAAAATAAATTAATATAACAAAAATAAAATAAAATAATAAAATAAAATTAAATAAATGGAATGAAATAAATATAATAAAATTAAATAAAAATAAATAAAATAAAATAAATGTAAATAAAATAAATTAATATAATCTAATAATAAAATAAAATTAATAAAATTAAATAAATAAAATAAAATAAAAAAATAAATAAAATAAATATAAGAAAATTAAATTAATAAAATTAAATGAATAAAATAATAAAAATAAATAAATAAATAAAATAAACCTAAATAAAATAAATTAATACACTATAATAATATAATTAAATTAGATCAATAAAATAAAATAAAATAAAGAAAATAAATTAAATTAAATTAAAAAAATAATAAAATAATAATAAATAAATAGAATAAACATAAGTAATATAAAATAAATAAAATAATAAATAAAATAAAATAAATCTTCCCCCCCCCCGGAAGAAAAGTCGGGAACGTGGGACCTGACCCCTTCCCACACGTGCACGCCGGCGGCTTTCCTCTCCGGGGCAGGGAGCGCGGGGCGATCCTCATACGCACCGTGTTCAGGAA
This sequence comes from Miniopterus schreibersii, assembly GCF_964146895.1. Classification (NCBI taxonomy): domain Eukaryota; kingdom Metazoa; phylum Chordata; class Mammalia; order Chiroptera; family Miniopteridae; genus Miniopterus; species Miniopterus schreibersii. The sequence continues at coordinate 408,417 of NC_138120.1, read as the reverse complement.
ATTAGCCGCAGACTTTCAAAGACTCGCCCCCCCACCCCCCCGCGCGCGGGGCAGAGCTGGGGGGGGCCCCCTGCATTCCTGCCCGCAGCACATGAAAGTCCCCCGACCAGCGCCGTATATTACGCAGAACCGCGGACGGGTTTCCTGCGTCCCCTGCAACCTATTAGCACTTCATCAGGCCCCGGCGCGCAAACAGATGCGCACGGGGCGCGGAGACGTCCCCCTGCCACGCACGCAGCGCACCCGGCTCTGTGTCCCATTAGGAGCCCCAAACCCCCACAATTTAATAGGTTGAAAGAGGCAAAGAAATCGAAAAGGCCAGTATATCACTTAGGCCCCCAAACAAACCCAGTCGGGCTGGGAATGTTTATAGCCTGAGGATGGAAACCAGCGCAAAACGCAGCGCACTGGAGAGTCTGGGGTCCCCCCACCTTCCCAGGTCAACCCACGTCCGCATCGTGCGTCCGGCAGCTTCGAGCGCACGGAACAGAGACGGTTGTTGCGCGCACAACACACCAACATCACGGTCGCAAACCCTCCAATAAATAAAGTTATATGGTGGGTTCAAAAGGGAGTGAGTGCGCCCTGGCCGGTGTGGCTCATTGGTAAGGGCGTGAGGCTGCACACTGAAGGGTCTCGGGTTCCATCCCAGGTCAAGGGCATGTGCCTGAGCTGCATGTACCTGAGCTGCAGGTTCAATCCCCGGCCCTGGTCCAGGTCCCTGGGGTGCCCCTGCGGGCGCTTGGGGAGGCAGCTGATGAATGTGTCTCTCTCACATCCATGGTGTCTTATTATGGAAATAAGGAGACATGAAGGGTGGGGTGTGGGACCTGTTTCCTGGGTGAATCCAGGCCCTGGGCGGGAAAGAGGCAGTTAGCTGTGGCCGGTGGCTCGATACCTGGGGGAAACCGTGCCAGGTGAGTGAGTGGCCATGTGGCTCCTGTGTAGGCGGACATCAGAACCCAAGTCGAACTCTGGGAGCCTCAGGGAGGTGGGAGGGAGGTTGCTGGTAGGTCCAGGAAGGAATCCTCGCCAAGTGTTATTAAGGGGTCTCAAGAGCCATGTGTGTGCAGGGATGGGGGTCAGAAAGGACAGGACACATAGCGGGGAGCATCAGAGCTCCTTAAAGAGGACCCCCTGTGGTGGGGATTAGGATGTGGACATCTTTGGGGACATTATTCGATACCAGATGGATATTAGGACATGGACATCTTTGGGGACATTAGTCTGTCTACCACATGGAGATTAGGACGTGGACATCTTTGGGGACATTAGTCTGTCTACCACATGGAGATTAGGACATGGACATCTTTGGGGACATTAGTCTGTCTACCACATGGAGATTGGGACATGGACATCTTTGGGGACATTAGTCTGTCTACCACATGGAGATTGGGACATGGACATCTTTGGGGACATTAGTCTGTCTATCACATGGAGATTGGGATGTGGACATCTTTGGGGACATTAGTCTGTCTATCACATGGAGATTAGGACATGGACATCTTTGGGGACATTAGTCTGTCTACCACATGGAGATTGGGACATGGGCATCTTTGGGGATATTATTCTCTCTACCACAGAACCGCCCCTTTTTTACAAGTAGAATAAAACATGGGCACTTTGCATTATGCATTTAAAACAAGGTCTCAGTGTCACCCACTTAATACAGCCTCACGGAGCCCCCTGGTTTCCTCATCGCCTGCAGGGGAAGGAGAAAGATCTAACCATCTCCTGTCCGACGTGAAGAGCTGTCCTGTGTTGTTTCCTCTTTTCATCAGTAAAGATGTCATTTCCCAGACTCCCTGCGGGGAGCGCGAACCACAGAGGGAGGCAGAAAACCACGGGGCCACGAAACGTTACACACCGTTTCCAACCGCAAGCGGTAGAGGTTCCTCGTGGCCTGTGGTTCTCCACCGGGAAGGCATCAAAGTCACACTTCTGCCTCCTGGAAGCTGGTTTAATTCCTTCACTGAGGGATCGCTGTGACTCACGCTTGTATTCAAAAGCCAAATCTCAGTTAATCACCCTGCGTATTCAAGGGTGATTCCATATTTATGATACACAGATAATTATTGCTTTTTTTTTTTTAACCTTCAAAAGAGATCCCAGGATCTAAGAGGCAGTGGACGACTTGAGGGCTTCCAGGAAAAACACATCTTCAATGCAAAATGATGGTGGTTTTCAGGGGTAGGGACCGGTTTTATTTGTGTGTGGGCTTCCATAGACCAAATACACGGGATCGTGCAAAAAAAAAAAAAAAATTAACAATAAATGAAAGCAATGATGCCCAGGCAATTCCCTTACTATCATTGGATCTCACTCAGCTGTCCCCAAAAGGCAGGGGGAAAAATGTGCTTTAAAAAAAAAAAAAATCATATGGACGAGAGAGGGTTCAGTGATTTTTAACTCAAAGTCTCACAGATAACAGAATTTAACCTATCTCTTGATTGCACTTTATTGGACGTAAACAGCTGGGAGATTCTAAACACAGGATCTGGGTAGAGTATCACATTTCAGGTGTAGGTCTATGGTGTCCACCTTCATCAGGGATCACATCTGGAAGACCCCAGGTAGAGGATCTGGGGACAGTATCACCCCATCATCTCAGATGTAGGTCCATGATGTCCACCTTCATCAGAGATCGCACCTGGAGGAGCCCAGGTACAGGATGTAGGTACAGAATCACCCTACATCTCAGGTGTAGGTCCATGATGTTCACCTTCATCAGAGATCACACCTGGAGGAGCCCAGGTTCAGGATCTGGGGACAGTATCACACTTCAGCTCAGGTGTAGGTCCATGATGTCCAAGTCCACCAGATACCACACCTGGAGAACCCTAGATACAGGATCTGGGTGCAACATTACTCCCACTTCTTACAAGTTGGTCTCTTAAGTCCATATCACCAGAGGTCACACCTGGAGAACCCCCAAATACAGCATTCTAGGTGCAACAACATTCCATCATCTCAGCAGCAGGTCCTAAAGTTTTGGGAACCCCAGATACACAAACCTGGGTTAGCATCACCCCCACATCTCAAGCTTAGGTCTCCCAGGTCCATCCCCTCCATGGGGGACTCCCTTCAGGCATCATTTCATTGAATCCTTGTTATAGCCAGGTAAGTGCTACCAGAAGTCCACAGTCCTGAACAAGGGACCAGGAGATGAAGTCGTTAAGAACAGTGGGAGCCAACAGGTCAACACTGGGTGGTGTGAGCCCTGGCTGGTGTGGCTCAGTGGTTAAAGTGTCAGGCCATGCACCTGAGGGTCACAGGTTTGATTCTCGGTCAAGGGCTTGTACTTGTCTATCTTCTTACCTTTCTATACCTATCTATCTATCTATCTATCTATCTATCTATCTATCTATCTATCTATCATCTATCTATCTATCTATCTATCTATCATCTATCATCTATCTATCTATCTCTATCTATCTATCTATCTATCTATCATCATCATCTATCATCTGTCTATCTGTCTATCTATCTATCATCTATCTATCTATCTATCTATCTATCTATCTATCTATCTATCATCATCTATCCATCTCTGTCTATCTATCTATCATCTATCATCTATCTATCTATCATCTATCTATCTATCTATCTATCTATCTATCTATCTATCTATCTATCTCTATCATCTATCTATCTATCTATCTATCTATCTATCTATCTATCTATCTATCTATCTATCTATCATCATCTATCTATCTATCATCTATCATCTATCTATCATCTATCATCTATCATCTATCTAATCTATCATCTATCATCATCTAACTATCATCTATTGGTCATCTGTCTATCTATCTATCATCATCATCTATCTATCATCTATCGGTCATCTGTCTATCTAATCTCTCTATCGATCTCCCAAAATTAATCAATCCCCAAACCACGGAACCAACCTCCATGCCAAGTGACCCTGACCAGTGTCAGGTGTGTGTCTACCCGTGAGTGGGTTTCTCTACTGCTCGGCTGAACCTCTCTCATGTACCTACCTACCCAGCACCCGTGTCCACCACCCTCTGGAGAGGGGTATTTCCCCATTGGTGTGGTTTTCTGCGTACAATCCTTTCAAGAGCACGCATGCCTTCTATTTCAGAGGGGTGGGGATTCTCTGGAGCAGTTGGCCTGTATGATATTACTGATATCTTTACTACCTTTTAAAATGCGGAGCCCAGGAGATCAGAAAGGAGTTTTTTGTGTTTTTTTTTTGGTCTCTCTCTTTCCAGTGGTCAAGCCCTAAATACATGGATGTGAAACCACGGAAGGAAAGCCAGGGCCCAGGAATGTGGGCCCTTGGGCGTGTGCTGGCCATGTGTGCCCATTGCCACCCGTGTTTGCGGGAAGATGGGGGAAGCCTGGGCTGTTGCTCAATTGCTAATATCACTTAAACTTGATATATCGCAGAACACACACACACAAAAAACACACCCCCTTCCTCCTCAGTCATTTCAAGCAGGGGCCGTATTCGATTTCTTTCCTTTGTCTTTTCTCGAACTCTTGGCGATTTAATTACAAATGCACAGAAAACGAGGAAATGAAACCGTAACCTGGGCCTCCCCACTCCCCAGGCCCCGAAACATAAACTCCGTTTGAAACTCATAAAAATGACTCGAGTCAGAAACAAGGGCTTTGTTTTCGGAACCAGCCCCTGCACGCCCCGGAGAGAGTTTGCTGCTCCGTGTGGAGTTACGGTGGATGGTGCTTCATGTTGGCATCCAGGTGTGACTTCCTGCCATTTGGCTGCCGCTCTGTTCCAACAAAATTCAGGTAAGCTGCTGGGTAGGCAAGACATCCCCTGCACACAGCATCGCACCCGGACGGCTCCAGAACGATCCTTGATTCCTTGTAGGTGCTCTTTGAAATTGGGAGGTGATTTTTTTGCATGTGTGTGCGAAAAACATCACACGAGGATATTTTTTCCATTGATTTTCAGAGAGAGAGAGTAGATGGGAGAGAGAGAGAGAGAGAAACGTTGATGGGAGAGACACACATCGATGGGTTACCTCCTGCACCTGGCCCAGGTTAGGGGATAGAACCTGCAATGGAGCTACGTGCCCTTGACCGGGAATCAAGCCCTCGGCCCTTTGGTGCCGGAGTCGGCGCTCTAAACACCGAGCCACACCGGCCAGGGCTGAATCAGGAAGTGTTTTGTGGGTCCTGTCTGTCCCCTGACAGGAACCTGTTGGGAGTAAGAGGGGGCCTGTGTTACCTGGGGTTGCACCAGCCCCTCTACCTGGCATGAAGCTGTTCCTATGAGGCCTTGTGGTGTGCTGGTTTGGCGATCGATGCTTATGTACATGTGAGCACACACATGGCCTGGCCCTCCTTTAAAAAAAATAAAATAAATAAATAAATATATATATATATATATATATGTTTTTATTGATTTTAGAGAGAGAGGAAAGGAGAGGGAGAGAGAGAGAGAGAGAAACATCAATGATGAGAGTCATGGATCGGCTGCCTCTTGCACGCCCCCTACTGGGGATCGAGCCCGAAACCCAGGCATGTGCCCTGACCGGGAATCGAACCCGTGACCTCTTGGTGCACAGGATGACAGTCAACCGCTTTCACCCTCTTTCCAACTTGCCCGTGCCCTTGAATTCGTACTTCACTGACCACTTCGCTCAGCCACTTTCAGGTGTGTCTACCTTGACTCACTGGTGCCCGGAAAACCCCTGAGGGTGCATCCTGGGTGACAGAAAGGTCCCCCTGAGTCAAACCTGTCAATATCGGTCCAATGGACAATGGCAGGTGTTGGCTCTCCGTTCAGAGGTATATGCGGCGGGTTCATACTCCAGAGATGCCCACGCCCTAATCCCCGTGTGGTAGACAGAACAATGTCCCCAAAGACGTCCGTCCAGGTCCTAATTCATAGAATTTGAGAATATGACTATTCTGGCTAAAACAAAACAAAACAAAACAAAACAAAAACTTTCTCTCCTACCTTCTAAGTTCTTATATCTAGGCTAATAATTAAATTAACAGAGACAGATTAACAGGAAAAAAAATCAAATTTTAATATGTCCACACGGGACATTCACATCAGCGTGACCATTTCAGAGATAGCGCGGTGCCCGACAGCCCCTACGCATCATCCCTGCATTCTCCGCGGGTCCTGAACCTCAGGATTAGCCTGCAGTTGGGTTTTCCACACCCCGGCCAGAGCCTCCTAAGGATGTGGCTGCATCTTTGGCGACGGTCCCTTTCGAAGGCTCCAGGGTGAAGTCACGAAAGAGAAACACTCCCCATTCCCACCAGCAGAGGGCACTAGACAAACGCACATGCAGAGATCGGCTCTCCCTGGACCCTGCCAGCAGCTCACACACGTCTGGGAGCCCAGCTCTGAGCACAAGAACCAGAGAGACCCTGGTCTCACTATTGCAATAAAAACAATCGAAGCCTTTCCCCATCCCCAAAACTTCAAAACCCACCAGGTCATCAATTTCCCAGAGATCTGAGATTCTGTACAGAAAAAAAAACCAGTCAACGGGAGAGGCCCACCGGAGACTATTAAATGCCTGTTGCCACCTCGACGTGAGACACCGAGCCAGGCTCCGCAGGCCCAGGTGGCCTCGCCCGGGGTCCAGTTCTGAATGATGACCAGCAGCAGGAATTTGAATGAGGAGGGGGGTCCGAGCGTCTGCTTCAGGGGGGTGTCCAGGTAAATGGACCACGGGGCACTGCTCAGCTTGGAAACTTAGAAAAAGTGCAGAGCAGCCCACGAGTCTGCTCAACCTTCATGTAGATGTTCATTAGCCAGTTATGACGACGATGGAAAGCTTTCTATCAGCCAGGTCAATGCCATTTATTTATACTGTTTCTGCTATATATTCCCCCCCCTCGCCTTCCTCTGGGCTAATGACATTTCCATCTAGCTGCCCATTCAAGTCTTCTCTCGCCCCCTCATTTACGGCTCATCCATCCTTCCTATTTGCACAAAAATATCCCCAGAGAGCCGGACCGGTGCGGCTCAGTGGTTGAGCAAACGTCATCCCATGAACCAAGAGGTCGCCGGTTGGATCCCCGGTCAGGGCACATCCCGGGTTGTGGGCTCGATCGCCAGTAGGGGGCGAGCAGGAGGCAGCCGATCCATGACTCTCTCATCATTGATGTTTCTCTGTCTCTCTCCCTCTCCCTTCCTCTCTCTCTAAAAATCAATAAGAACATATTTTTTAAAAACTCCTCAGAGAACCTCCCGTGGATAAATTTACCCAAAGGGAAAATAAAATAAAATAAAATAAAATAAAATAAAATAAAATAAAATAAAATAAAATAAAATAAAATAAAATAAAATAAAATAAAATAAAATAAAATAAAATAAATAAAATAAAATAAAATAAAATAAAATAAAATAAATAAAATAAAATAAAATAAAATAATAAAATAAAATAAAATAAAATAATAAAATAAAATAATAAAATAAAATAAAATAATAAAATAAAATAAAATAATAAAATAAAATAAAATATAAAATAAAATAAAATAATAAAATAATTAAATTAAATTAAAAATAATAAAATAAAATAAAATATAAAATAAAATAAAATAAAATAATAAAATAATTAAATTAAATTAAATTAAAAATAATAAAATAAAATAAAATAATAAAATTTAAAAATATAAAATAAAATAAAAATAAAATTAAAAAATAAAATAAAATAAAATAAAATAAAATAATAAAATAAAATAAAATAAAAACACACTTCATTTTACCAGCTTAGAAAATCCTGTTTTTCCAACAGTGTGCTGGGAAAAGAAATGAAGAGAAATGCAGGACAAAGCCAAAAGAAAGAAAGAAAGAAAGAAAGAAAGAAAGAAAGAAAGAAAGAAAGAAAGAAAGAAAGAACCCAGCCTTGACGCAAAACAATGGAGAGGGGAAGTCATAAAAACTGACTTATAAAACAGGAGGGCTTTTATCAGGCATCCTACGAAATCCGAGAAGAAAACGTTATTAAACGGGGGGCGGGGGGGGGGGCAGGAGAAAAAAAAAATTAAAGAAAAATCATAGCAGATGTTCTCATTGTCACAAGCTGAAGAAATAAACGCCAGACGTCGGGGTCCAGAAAAGACAGAAATGAAATAAAATCGTCAAGATGCCTACGAAAGAGACAGAGGAGGGGACGTGTTTGTTTTTATGACTTAATATCCAATTTAAGTATTAACAGCTATGGTTGCCGTCCCATGGCCGAGACCAATTTCAAGACTCTAAGGGTGTCCGGCCGGCGTGGCTCAGTGGTTGAGCGTCGACCCATGAACCAGGGGGTCAGGGTTCGATTCCCGGTCGGGGTCACGCAGGAGGCAGCCGATCCGTGACTCTCATTGATGTTTCTCTCTCTCTCCCTTCCTTTCTCTATAAAATTCAATAAAAAAATATATATTTTTTTTAAAAAAAGACTCTGCCCTGGCCAATTTGGCTCAGTGGTTAGAGCAGCAGCCAGTAGACTGAAGGGTCCCGGGTTCGATTCTGACCAAGGCCACATATCTCGGTTGCAGGCTCTGTCCCCGGGGCCGAGTTCGAGAGGCAACCAATGGATGTCTCTCTCTCCCATCGATGTTTCTCTCGCTCGCTCTCTCCCTCTCCCATGGAAAAGCCATGGAAAAAAAATACCCTGGGGCCAGGGTAAGACATACACACACACACACACAAAAAAAAACGAAACCAAATCAACAAACATAAAGACTCAAGGCTCTGAGGATGGCGTATCCGGCAACCCAGTGAGCGGTTCCTGCCCGGCTGGTCCTACGCACGTCCCCCCACCTGCTGACCAGGGACAGGACGTTCGGAGAGAATATATATATATATATATATATATTTTTTATTGGTGGCATTTCGGAAGCCGTCGAATGCCTGCCTTCCCTCCAGCCTTCACCGGAATCGGGTGATCCGTTCCCCTGGCAGGAAGCAGCCAGCTGTCGGTGCCCCGCAGCCTCCCCGAACGCAGAGAAAGTTTAAGTTAACTTGATAGCTATTTAGGTTAGTCAAAGACGGAGCGCTCCCTGTCCTTTTAATTATAGCTGCAAGGACTTCAGTCCTCGGGGACATAACGTGGTGTCAGCACTTTGGAGGGAGAAGCCCTATTTTTAGGGGCTTCTAACTCAGCTGTTCAAATTCGCTGCGGGCTGAAAAATTCAATCTGGAAGAGAAAGATCATTTTTTTTTTAAAAAAAAAAAAAAAAATCAAGGCCGTATATAAAAATAAATTTGGTCATTTCAAGAGATCGTCCGGGTGGATGCTGGGGGCGGTTTAAAAAGGGAGGAGGCGGTGGGTCGCTGTCTGGGGGTCTGGGCCTGGTTCCCCTGGGGTGGCCGTGTTGCAGGGATCCGTGTCCCGGGTCACCAGGGAAGGACGTGGCTGACGTGGCCGGCAGAGGCCACCTCTGTTCTCCATCCCGGGGGCTCGTTTTTTTCTAAAATCTCACTCCCAGTGACAACAAATGACAGCTTTGCGCAGATAAAGACCCGTGACATCCTGTCAAAGCAGCGGGTCTGCCCAGCCGACGTGGCTCCGTGGTTGAGTGTCATCCTGTGCACCGAGAGGTCACCGGTTCGATTCCCGGTCAGGACACATGCCCGAGTTGCAGGCTTGATTCCCCGTAGGGGGCCCGCAGGAGGCAGCCGATTGATGATATTTCTCTCTCTCTCTCTCTCTCTCTCCCTTTCCCTTCCTCTCCTTCTAAAAATCAATAAAATTCCCCAGAACATCAAGGAGCCCATGACGTTCCCGGGAATCTGAAGACCCAGGTTAGCACCCCACGTCTAGAGGGGTTTCTTGGGCAACGTCTCCTAGCCAGGGAGCCTCCCAGCTCATGAAATATGAGGAGAGTGGGGTCACCTGTGGGATCGCCCTGAGGCGATGTGCCACTGGGCTCACCTGCGTCCCCGCTGGTTCACCCCGGGGATTGCGTCCACCTGGTTGGGTGGATTTGGGTCCGTCCTGGGAGGCCGCGTCTCCTCTGGGCTCACGGTGGAGCTCCCTTCTGGGGTCACCCTTGTAGACTGTGAGGTCTGTCCACTCGGGGACAGTTGCTCTGACTGTCCCCTGCTTCTCAAATTCTTACCTGGAATCATTCCCGTCTAACCCTGGTATCCCAGGACTGTTGGGGATTGTCAACCATCGCCTCCGGACATATCCTTTGTTCCTCGGTCCCCCATCTGCTCATTTCTGTCCAGTCCGGCATTTTTCCGGTGCCCCCCTAGAGCCGACGCTCCAGCCACTGGGCAACGCCGGCCAGGCAAAGAGGGAATTTCAAGGAAATCGGTATTTGTAAGACTCCGGAGTCCACGCAGACCAGGGAGGTCCGTTCAACCCCACGCGGAGGTTCTGTCTTCCCCGCATCGGGTTGTGTCACCCCCGACCCGACCTCCATCCCAGACAGGGTTCCATGAAAAACCCCTTCAACTTCTAAACACCCCTCCCTGGTCACCCAGACCATCCCGTGCAGGGGACCCTTCTTTTTCTGCCCCTTCCTCCGCCCCCTCGTAATTGCTTTCTAAATCAGATTAGATTACAAAACCCTGGCCGGTGTGGCTCAGTGCATAGAGCATTGGCCTTCGGACCGAAGGGTCACGGGTTCGATTCCCAGTCAAGGCCATGTACCTGGGTTGCAGGTTCGATCCCCAGCCCCCGTCGGGGCACGTGCAGGAGGCACCCATGGATGTGTCTCTCTCCCATCGACGTTTCTCCCTCTCTCTCTCTCTCCTTCCCTTCTCCCTTCCACTCTCCCTAAAAATCAATGGAAAAAATATCCTTGCCCAGCCGGTGTGGCTCAGTGGTTAAACACTGACCCATGAACCAGGAGGTCACACGTTCCATTCCCCCATCAGGGCACATGCTGGGGTTTCAGGGTCCACCCCTCCAGTAGGGGGCGTGCGTCTGGCAACCGATGGATGTTTCTCTCTCTCTTTTCCTCTCCCTATGAAAAAAATCAATAAAAACATATTAAAAAAAAAAAAAAATCCTAGTGTGAGAGTCAACCAAAAAAAAAAAAAAAAAAGAGGTTGGATGACAAATCCTGCCTATTGCGCTTGTACAAATTCAGGGGTTCATCCCCCCCTCCCCAAACTATAAGGGGGCTGCCGAGGGCAGCGGGGCCAGGAACTCAGGGGGGCACCTGCAGGTAACAGGTGGAGCCCTCGCCCCCTCGCCCCCTCGCCCCCTCGCCCCTACGTGTTGCGCGCACGGATTCCACGTTGGACACGTTAGAGGGACACAGCCTTGCGCGCTGCTCACCCCGGGGAGCTGGCGAGGGGCGCATTTGTCACCTGGGCCTTCCTTCTGTCTGTCTGTCTGTCTGTCTCTCTGTCTCCATCTCTCCTTTAATCCCAGTCCCTGCTCGGGCCGAGTTTCCAATTGAAATATCCCGAACAGATGTAAAAAACACATGCGGCGTCTCCCCCGCGCACAAGCTGTGCGGTGGGTTCTTTTGTTTCATCCTGGCGAGGACGCGGGCCTCAAGGAGAGCTTTTTAAAATTTCATCAGCATTCAAAGGGATAATTAATCCGTACCCCGAGGCTTTGATTATGCCGGCGTGCCCAGTCGGTAACGGGGAGGCAGGACCTAATGAGGGCTCATCAAGAGGCCCCAATCTGTGCGCCTCGCGCGCGCGCGCGCGCGCGCCCGAGCCAGAAATGGAAGATTCAGCCCAGGTACCCGGGTAGGTGTCTTCATCTAATTTTAATTTGTCGCACAAGACAATAGATAAGATCACTTGTTTGTCACCAACACCCCCCCCCACCCCCCCGCCCCCTCCCCCTGGTATTTTGTTGACACCGAGCCCCATGCGCCTTTGGGCAGATGGTGTTTAATTGAAGGATGCGTGAGAAAGTCCCAGACGGTCACACGCACACACCCACACATGCCTCGTCCCCTGGACCCCCAGGAGGCTCGCTCTCAACTCTCCCAGGGGCCCCCCTTTGTTGGCGATCACCCCCGTGGTGGTTCCCCTCCTGGGGCAAATCCACCCTCCCCAGCGCCATGTCCCGCCTCAGTGGGGTTTGCCCGCAGCCCTGGCCCATCCGGCTGCTCCTGGGATTCCCCTGGCAGCCTTCCAGCCTCCCCCCTCACCCCCCGGGAAATATTTAAATGGGTATTTCTTCCCCCTGCATCTCGCTTTTCTCTCCCCCAAAAAGGAAATTGAGATTTTTGTTTTCTAAACAGAGCTCTCGGAAGGCACACTTGCCTACAGGGTCCCCGCACTCCGGCGGGCGGATGGGAGGGGGCTGTTATAGTCATGCATCTAATTGAAGATGGAAATTACGCCTCTGAGGACATCACAAAAAAGGCGAGTCTGTGCCCAGGGTGGTGTTTGTTGCATAGGGACCCCCTGCCCCCCATGACAGGTGGGTGACCCTTGCTTGTCCCCTCACGGTGATGCGTAACCCGGGCATCTAGAAGCCCAGCCACCCTCCTGAAGCCCTCAGGCACCAGCTACACCTGGACTCAGCCAAACCTGCCAGCCACCAGCCATGGGGACCCAACTCCCACAGCCAGCCCAGGGTGTCCTCAAGAGGGAGTAACAGCTTGGCCGGGTGGCTCCGTTGGTTGGAGCATCATTCCGCACACCTCTCTCTGAAATAAATAAATGAACGGATGAATAATAAATAATCCCATCCCCTCGGAGCTCTGGGGCTCAAATGGCCCTGCCTACCCGGGCCCCAAACAAGGCCGTCCGGGCACGAGCTCAGGTTAGGGTCTCTGCAGATGGGATGAAGTGAAGGCTCTGAGATGCGGTCATCCTGGGTCAGGGGGGGCCGACGTCCAAGGGCAGGGTCCTTGGAAGAGACACAGACACAGAGACGAAGCCACGTGGAGACGGAGGCAGAGACGGGAGGGAGGCGGCCACCAGCCCGGGGACGCCTGGAGCCCCAGGAGCTGGAAGAGTCAGGAAGGACCCTCCCCTGGAGCCTCTGGAGGGGGCTTGGGCCTGGGTCACCTAGATCTCCGACGTCTGGCATCCAGGACCGTAAAACAATATAAACTTCTGATATTCAAAGCACCCAGTTTGTAATAACTTGTCCCTGCCGTCCCAGGAAACGAATCTAGGTTCCAGGGCTGCAAGGGGTAGCCCCCTGCTAATTCTGACGGCGAGTGGGGAGGGCCCTTGGGTCTCCCCTCCCGCTGGGCTGGCCGCGGGGACCCTCCTGGCCCGAAGCACGCTCAGAACGTGTTCCTGCGGACCCTTGGTTTCCAGAGCAACGGCCCTTCTCAGGGAGAGCCCGGTGGCTCCCATCTATCCAAACGGTCACAGGTAAGAGCACAAAGGGCCGTGTCGCTTCAGACAGTCTCCGAGGCCAAGGTTCAGGTGCCCAGGTGCACCCAGGGCTCTGTTCCCATGTCCCCCAAAGCTAACCGTGCTCAGTGTTTTTCCATGAGCTCCTGGGCCCTCCGATTTCCTCCAACGTCCCTAATAATAATAAAAAAAAAGACAGGCAGTGCAAGGCTCGCACTTGTCAGGGCCGCACGGTGAATTCCCCTGCCTTTTTTTGCCAAGCCGGCGTGACCACAAAGATACGGGCTCAGCCACAGCGGGGCGTTTAACGTATTGCTAATTCTAACGCGCAATTAAAAACCCTTGTAATTTAGGGGAAAACTGGCTGTAATGAATAGGATTCACTTAATTTTAAGCCAGCCTTAAGGTGCGGAGGTGGTTTCCCCTCCTGTCTAGGAACGTGCATTGTGTAAAGAGGGAAAGACAGTTTAATGGCTGCAATCCATAGATGTGTGAGTCGTTTCGTTCCCATAAGGCAAAATGGGCCCTTGTTATTTTTACGGCCTGCTAATTGGGGCCCCTGTAATCAGCCGGTTAATGCAGTTAACGGAGGGGCCCCCGTTTAATTACGCTCGGTTCGCGTTTCCAGTCGGAGACGGTTTTCCTGGCGTCTGTGTGTGGGAACCGCGGCTCTGGGCTCCCTTTAAAGGCCACGTTTCCCTCGTCTGTGTCCATGAGTCGGTGGTCAGCCTAGAGCTCACCCTGCTCCAGCCAGGTGCACAGACCTGCCTGGGGGCCTCTGTTCCAGCAGCAGCAAGCCCTGGGCCAGGTGGGCATCACGGATCAAGGGTCGTCCACACCTGGCCCCATTCATACCTGGCCCCGTGAGCATCATGACCACAGGCTCTGCTCCATCGACACGTGGCTCAGGTGAGCATCTCGGGTCCTTCCCCATTTATACCTGGCTCAGGGGAGTGTCATGAGCCCTGCTCCATCCACACCCGACCTAGGTGAGCATCATGGGACCTTCTTCATTTATACCTGGCTCAGGTGTGCATCACAAGCCCTGCTCCATTGACACATGGCTCAGGTGAGCATCTCGGGTCCTTCTCCATTTCTACCTGGCTCAGGTGAGCATCATGAGTCCTGCTCCATCCACACCTGACCCAGGTGAGCATCATGGGACCATCTCCATTTATACCTGGCTCAGGTGAGCATCGTGAGCCCTGCTCCACCCACAGCTGACCCAGGTGGGAGTCACAGGTCACAGACCTGTACCTTGCATCCGGTTTCTGCCATTCACAGGTGACAGCGAGAAGATCGGAGGAAATCACCTGCCTCGCTCTCAATCCCAAGCGCCTTTGTTTGTTTTCAGTATAGGAATTGGGTCTGTAACTTCTTTCATTACACCTGCCGTTCAAACCCGGGGCCAATTTTGCCTTCCGGGCTGAGCCAGAAAACTGGTATGGCCCCTGCCTTTTGGGGTTTGCTGTTCACCTGCGTCAGAATTCCCACTCGTGACCTCAGAATTCTCATTTCAAGTACAGATGTCGACGCACCTGTATTTATTTGCTCAATGCGGTGACAGGGAGAGAGCCTGGCGTCCCCTGTCCACGCATCCTCGGGCCACACTGGCTCGGTCTCCTTGCTGACGATGACCCTCCTGTCCCTTCCAGGGCAACAGCAAGGGGTCCAACCTGTATCCCCACCTCCTGGCTTCTTGGGTATCATTTTGAGACAGAAAAAAAGGGTGACTGACCATGGAAACTAGTGCCCCTCCTTGGTCCCCAGTGTCCACTCCCTTGGAAAGGATCCTACCATTTATTTTTATTTTATTTTTTTAAGTTTTCCATTGCTTTTCAGAGAGAATGGAAGGGAGAGACCAAGAGAGAGAGAGAATTGTTGATGTGAGAGACATGGATGGGTTGCCTCCTGCATGCACCCCAACGGGGGCCAGGGGTCGAGCCTGCAACTCAGGTACATGCCCTTGGCTGGAATCGAACCCCGGACCCTTCAGTCCGCAGGCCGACGACGCTCTAACCGCTGAGCCAGGCTGGCCCGGGGCAGGATCGTACCTTTTCGTCAGCACGTGCCCAGCGGTGTCCTTACGGTGATACCAAACCCAGACGGTTTTGAAGGAGGCCAGCGACGTGCCTAATCTATCCTTGTAATTATGGTCACCGTCTAGAGGAGATAAATTGAAATTTATTAGGATTTAATGTAAGAATCTGTCACGAGTTGGCTTTCAGAGGGGAAAGGGAGGAGGAGGGGGGGGAGAGGGGAGCCAGTGAGCATAACAAGGAAGCCATTAAGACAATTAGGATGCGAGCCTGGCAGCAAATACCCAGCCTTTGGCTCTCGCCCTGGCCACGGGTGCCCTCCGTAAACACGCTCATCCCGTCACATCCATCATTAGCTTAATAAACATATCAAGGCCCGGGATGGAAGGTTTCCTTCTCCATCGTCATTAACACAATGTGTGTGCAGCGCTGGGTGTCGGGGTTGGCAGGAGAGGGGAGAGAAGAAAAAAAAAAAAAAAAAAAAACAAAACCAAAAAAAAATGTGATTCTGCAGAGTAATTAGCATGCAAACGGTAAGGCAACAGGCCGACGTATGCATATGTGCATGCATGTGCGTGTGTGTGCATGTGTGTGTGTGCAATTACTATGCACAATATGAAAGAGCTCTGCATGCGCGCGCGCGCTCTGTGCGCCCCGCACCGCGAGGAACGGGGGGGGGGGGGGGCGCATCGCTAACGAGGCCCCGGCGCGAGCTTCTCGGGCTCTATTCCCCAGTGCAATTAAAAAATATATATTTAAACAAGCCGGTAAGCGTATCACCTATTTAATGTCAAATTAATTCAGTGGCTCGGGAGATACCATCTGTATCAGCGACGCGAGGATGTCACCGGGCTCCTCCCGGAATCGGGCAGAAGGGGAGCGCGCTCGCCGCGCCTCGCCTCGCCTTTGATGGCTGTGAGAACGGGGAACATGATAAGCAATCGCAACAGATACATCATAGAGCTCCTCATAATTATCTGACCTGTTACACTGTGTCAGTCTTCCGCCAAACACACTGTTTTTTTTTATGTCAGGAGCTGTATGGGCATTTGCGCCTTTGATCACAATGTATCACCCGCGTGTCAGCCTCGCTGTATTTTAATTGACTCTCGGGTAGCATTCAAAAAAGCGCCTTCTCCTCCCGTGGCTCTCGCCTGATGAGGCTGACAACCTGGCATTTATCAGCGTTAGGTCTGCGACGGAGGCACGGTTCGCCCCCTCCCGGCCCCCGCACCCCCGAATCTCCAAGAGGGTAACAAAATGATGTCACTGTCACCTCTCCCCGCGCGCGCGCGCCCGCGCGCCCGACTCCAACTGCGCGCGCCGGCGTCTCCATGCGCCTCCCTGAGCTGTTGGGGTGAAGACAGTGAATTTGGAGGGCCCCCCCTTTTCTTCCCCAGCTGGGCCAGTATCTGTGTTTACCAAAGGGGGGGGTTGAAGGTCCCCACCACAGTGTGATGATCCCCTGTCCCGCCCCCCCCCCCCGTGCCCAAGACCCCTTGCGCCCCGTTTTCGGCCCGTCTTCTGCACTTGACATGACAGGGACCACAGTAATGAGGAGCCAGGTTTGTGATTTTTTTTTTTTTTCCGGTGGAAGCCCTTGTCTGTCATTGCACGGGCATCTTTTTTTAAAAAAATATAAAATAAAATAAAATAAAAATTAAAAAATAAATAAAATAAAATAAATATAAAATAAAATAGAATAATAAAATAAATAAAATAAAATAATAAAATAAAAATAAAATAAAATAAAATAAAATATAAAATAGAATACAATAGAATAATAGAATAAATAAAATAAAATAATAAAGTAAAATTAAAATAAAGTAAAATAAAATAAAATAAATAAAATAATAAAATAAAATAAAATAAATAATAAAATAAAATAATAAAATAAAATAAAATAAAATAAATAAAATAAAATAAAATAATAAAATAAAATAAAATAGAATAAAATATAATAAAAATTCCTCCCAGTTGTTGGAAATGCCAGGCTGGGAACATCTCTACATGGAGGTCAATTTATTTCGTCTTGACTTCTGGGAGACAGGAAACCTCCGGCCTCCTGTCTGGGAGCGCGGGTCCTTGTCACGCGAAGCTTCCTGCCTCGTTAACCCAGCCTGGAAAGGGGACAAGCTGTCTTCATGGAGCCTGTGACAGACAAGGGAGCCCCCCTCGTTTCCCCGGCTCCTCCAGGGGCGACCTCAGCATCCTTGCCCGCTGGTCCGTGTAATTGCCCTGGGAGAGCCCTCTGCCTTCTTGCGGCAACCCCCAGGGAAAGGGGAGCTCATCGACTGGAAAACAGGGGCGCACGGCACAAAGTGTTCATTTGGAGGGTTTGCAGGGAAGCTTGTCATTCTAGCGACGGCCTGCGTTCCAGGGGGCAGAGGTTAATCGCCCACTGATGACTGAGAGCGCGTCCTAATCAATGAGCAGTTACTGAGGCTCTTATGAACCTGCCCCCCTCCTGGCACTGCCCCCCTGCCCTGTCCGCTCTTGCCTTCGGTAATGTGAGTGCATTTACGCCGCTTTTATTGATTTTCAGAGAGAGGGGAAGGGAGACGGAAAGAGAGAGATAGAATCATCAATGATGAGAGTTAGTTATTGACCGCCCGCCTCCTGATCGCCCCCTACTGGGGATCCAGCCCACAACCCCTCCCCGGGTATGTGCCCTGACCAGGAATGGAACTGGGATCTCCTGGTTCGTAGGACGGTCCTGTCTCCCTTTTTTAATAAGGTCACTAATGCCCTATGAAGGCCCCACCCTCAAGACCTCATCTAACCATAGTTACCTTCAAAAGGCTCCACCTACACATTGGGGGTCGACACGTGAATTTTGGGGGGACACCAGCGTTCAGCCCTCTGCTCCGAGACAGAACCCAGCTGGCTCAGGCTACGGGTTCCCCACTTCTTTCTCTCACCCCTCCCATGGAGTGTGTATCTAAAAACTTGAATTTAAAAAAAAACTTCGACTGGCCCGGTGTCTGTGGTTCCATTGGATGGAAAATCGTCCCATGCACCACAAGGCGGGGGGTTCAGTTCCCAGTCAGGGCACATTCCCAGGTTGCGGGGTCAATCCCCAGTCGGGGCACATGCAGGAGGCAAACGATTGATGTTTCATATCAGTCTCTCTCTCTCTCTTCCTTCCTCTCTCTGAAATCAATAAAAAACACACACACACAAAAACCAAACAAACCCGTGGGCTGTAGAAGGCACATTGATGGCCCCAAACATGTCTGAGTTGAAATCCCCAGAACCACCGAATTCATCACCTCACCTGGCAAAAGGGACCCTGCAGATGGGATTAACTTACGGATCTTGAGGTGGGAGATGACCCTGGATCACCTGGGTGGGCCCTACCTGTGACCATAAAGGACCTGGTAAGAGGAGGGAGGGAGAATCAGTCAGGGGAGGAGAGCACAGGTCGGCGTTGGAGAAAAAAGACACTAACCTGCTGGCTTCGAAGGTGGAGGAAGGGGCCGGAGGTCAAGGAAAGTGGGAAACTTCTAGAAGCTGAGGAAGGCAAGGAACAGATTCCTCTAGCTGCCCATTTACCCACCTACCCACCCATCCATTCATCTGTCCACTCATGAATTCATCTATCTCTCCATTCATCCAGCCATCCATCTTCCATCCAGCCATCCAGCCATCTGTCCATCCATCCAACTGTCAACCTGTTTGTCCATCCATCTATCCATCCATCCACGCATCCATCCATCTATCCATCCATCCATCCATCCATCCATCCATCCATCCATCCAGCCAGCCAGCCAGCCAGCCAGCCAGCCATCCGTCTGCCCATCCATCCAACTGTCAATCTGTTTGTCCATCCATCCATCCATCCATCCATCCATCCATCCATCCATCCATCCATCCAACCATTCAGCCAACCAGACATCCGTCTGTCCATCCATCCAACTGTCAATCTGTTTGTCCATCCATCCATCCATCCATCCATCCATCCATCCATCCATCCATCCATCCATCCATGCATCCATCTATCCATCCATCCATCCATCCATCCATCCATCCATCCATCCATCCATCCATCCAACCATTCAGCCAACCAGACATCCATCTGTCCATCCATCCAACTGTCAATCTGTTTGTCCATCCATCCATCCATCCATCCATCCATCCATCCATCCATCCATCCATCCACCCATCCATCCATCCACCCATCCATGCATCCATCTATCCATCTATTCATCCAGCCATCCAGCCAGCCAGCCAACCATTCAGCCAGCCAGACATCCGTCTCTCCATCCATCCAACTGTCAATCTGTTTATCCATCCATCCATCCGTCCATCTGTCCACCTGTCCGTCCATCCACCCATCCATGCATGCATGCATCCATCCATTTATTCACCTACCTATGAATCCATCCATTCATCCATCCTTCTACCCAACCACGCATCCATCTATCCATCTATCCATCTATCCAGCCAGCCAGCCAACCATTCAGCCAGCCAGACATCCATCTGTCCATCCATCCAACTGTCAATCTGTTTGTCCAACCATCCATCCACCCATCCATGCATCCATCCATCCATCCATCCATCCATCCATCCATCCATCCATCCAACCATTCAGCCAACCAGACATCCGTCTGCCCATCCATCCAACTGTCAATCTGTTTGTCCATCCATCCATCCATCCATCCATCCATCCATCCATCCATCCATGCATCCATCTACCCATCCATGCATGCATGCATCCATCCATTTATTCACCCACCTATGAATCCATCCATGCATCCATCCATCCATCCATCCATCCATCCATCCATCCATCCGTGCATCCGTCCATCCCCCCCCCCCCCACACACACATCCATCCTCCATCCCTCCAGTGCCCATGTATTGGGCACCTTCTGTGTATCAGGCACCCTCCAGGCACAGAGACAAGATTCCAGCCTCTGGACCCCAACATTATAAGTCCCATCCCTCAAGTCCCAAGCCTATGGATTCCAACTCTTTGGCTCTCAGGGCTATGGGCCCCACCCTATTTATCTCAGTCCCATGGAGCCGGCCCTACAGATTCCAGCTCTATGAACCCCAGCTCTAGATTTTCACTCTGTGGGTCCCAGCCCTACAAATCCCAACGCTATGGGTCACAATCCTACAAATCCCAGCCTGTAGTTCCCAGTCCTACGGGTCCCAGCCCTGCAGGTACCTCTCCCAGAGCCCCCCGGAGAGCTTCAGCTACTCACTGGAGCAGAACGCAGGGACAGACGCCGTCTTTGGCTCCCAGGGATGTGTCCCTCGTCTCCAAGGGTTCCCGCCCAGGACACCAAGAAGCCCGTCATCGCATCTCAGCTCCTCCGAGGTTTGCGCATCCAGAGGGCTTGGCATCCGATGCTCATTACCTTTCCCGAGTCCCCCACGTGGTTTTGTGGGTCTGGCGCGTTCCTGGTGCCCCAGGAACAGCCTTGGGTCTCCCATGGCGCCTGGAGGCAAAATTCAAATTAAACTGGCAAACACCCCGAGCGGGACGGGAGGCCTGCCTTTCAATAGAGAGCAAATTAACACTTTAAAAAACACACACACACACACAAACTTGAAAACGAGGACGAGTTTCTGCAGCAAAAACACTTTCCCTGAGAGTCGTGTCGGGAAGGATGTGGGTCTCTCGTAAAACCCGACGCGACTCGTAATAAAAAACACACAGGGGATAAAGTTCCCCAACGTTTTATGGCAGGTTGGACATGGAACCGCCCAGATGGGGAGAGTCAAGTACCGATTTCTCGTGGATGCGGCCAAGGCGACAACTTCCACACAATCTTTGACTTTTATCTGACATTAAAAAATATATTTTTTTAAATTCTGGCTAAAAAAAATAAAATTAAAAAAAAATCTACATCATAGTATTTGCCACCTTAATTCATCGTAAGTGCCCAGTCCAGGGGCATTCAGCACATTCCCACCATCACCACCATCTCCAGAACCTTCTCTTCTTTCCAAACCCAAGCTCCCCATTCCCCTCCGTCCCCCGCCATCTACTTTCTGTTTTTATAAGTTTAACGAAGTTTATAAGTTTCAGTCCCTCCTATGTCAGTGGAGTCCTGCAGTATCTGTCCTTCTGTGACTGGCTCATTTCACCCCACGTAACCTCCTCAAGGCCCATCCGCGGCGTAGCAGGTATCGGGGCTTCACCGCCTTTTTCATGACTGTGTAATATTCCACGGCGTGGCTAGAATGCACCTTCCGTTTTCCGTGGCGGCCGTAACATTTTCCCGTTCCGCCGACAGTGCGAGAGGGCCCGAGTCGTCCCCGCGTCGTCCCCAAAACACGTACAAATTGTTGGCTTGTTTGCAGCGACCACCAGGATTTATTCGACCTTTATTTCTGCTCTAAGTTGTTCCACCAAGAACTTCCGTCGCGAGCCCTAAATTTGAGGCCAGCAGGAAGAAAGCCGGGTCCACTGCTATTTTTTTTCTTACTGACCCACTGCTCTTCTTCGGAGGTGTCCTTGGCAGGTGTGCCGTGTGCATCGGTCAGGTGAGCGGATGCACCAGGGCTGCAGGTCCCGATGGAAACGGCACCTGTCCTGTCTCTCCCTTCCCCTCAGCGACCCCACCTGGGCATCTCCGGGTGCTGTGTGCACCTGCGTGAGGTCCGTGAGCAAAGCCTTCGGGCCCAGTCTCTGCCCCGAGCTCCCCGATGATGACAGGGAGGGTGTCAGCCGAAAAAGACCGGTGACCCGGGAACGAGCATCGTGCCCGCTGCAAGCCGGGACCCACGTCGTCACAGAACCTCTCTCCGGGTGAACCCAAAAGCCACCAGCAATAGCCTCGCGCCAACGTCGGGTACATTCCCGTAAACGACACCGGTGCTCAGTCGTCCGCTCTCTCAGCTGGAACTTTGCACAATATATTTACTTAAAAAAAGCGATATCACCCCCCTTCTCCACCCCAGACACACATTTGGATAAAACCTAGTACAACAAGCCCTGGCCGGGGTGGCCCAGTGGGTTGGGCGTCATCTTGTGCACCAAGAAGTTGCCAATTCGATTCCCGGTCCTGGCACAGGCCTGGGTTTGGGACCTGATCCCTAGTAGGGGGCGTGCAGGGGGCAGCCGGTCAGTGACTTTCTCTCATCATGGATATTTCTCTCTCTCTCTCCCTCTGAAATCAATAAAAACATATTAAATTAAAAAAAAAACAACAACCCTAGTGGTACAAGAAAATCGACTGCACTGCTCCGTTTTCCGTCTGGGAGGCTTCCGGGCCCACACGTCGCATCTCGCAGGACGTCTCTGCTCCCGGCTGTACTTATTAAGATGTCTCAGAACCTCATTTTTGAGAATCCACAGGCCCCCCCCACTCCTCCCCGAGGTCCGGTTCGGTGAGGGCACAGGAGGGCTCGCTTCTGACGTGCGTGGTGGCTGGAAATCCAACGGGAGACACCCCAGGCAGACTCCCCCCGACCTTGGGCTCCTCCGAGATAAAGGCCAGACCCCTGGGCTTGTCGGGTTCCCCCTGGACCGGTTTCCTGCACAGATACGACCACGAAGCTCTCCCTGCAAAGGCCCCGGCACCCGCCATCCCGGAGGGCAGGGCGTCAGGCCTGTCTTCTCTGTGGGGTCTGCACCCCGTCAGCTGAGATGGTCACTGTCCCCCGGAGTTGACCCGGGTGCTCCCAGATGCCCTGCAGGGAGGCGGCCTTTCGAAGGGCCTCCCACGACCCTCGGAAACCTCTCTCCCCAGATTTTTCTTTCACAAACGCGTCGAAGCCTTTATTTCATTCATCCAGGGCTGTGCCTGAAAATCCCGTTTGACGAAAGCGAAGGACCCTGAGCTTTGCCCCCCTGAGGCCTCCCCTGTCGTCTCGGGGGGCCCACGGAAAATCCAGGAACATCGGAGGCCGTGAGGGTCCCCGGGGACACCCCAGGCAGATAGGGGGCCTCTATGGAAAAGGGGTCCCCTCTCTCTCCTCCCCCCGGAGGAGTCTCAAGTCCGAAGCTGCCTCGGTCACGTTCAGTCGGGACGTGTCTGGAACCGGGTTCGGTATTGAGGTTCTCGTGGGCCCACCAGGAGACGGGCCTTCGAGGGGCAGCTCCACGGGCCGCCGAGGGGACAGGGGTCTCCCTCGAAGGAGTTGAGCCAAAGGGGTTGTTCCAGGTGAGGACCTTCACCCCCGAGTCTCCCAGCAGGGGCACAGGGGTGATGTAGGGGACACACGGGTCCCCTGTCCCCAACCCCGTGTAGGGAATCCCGGCTTTCCAAACAGGTGCACAGTGCGTTTATTTATTTTTATTTTTAAAATATATATATTAATTAAAAATATAAATATATTTAAATAAATAAATATATTAAATATATAAATATATTTAAATAAATATATATTGATTAAAATAAAAATATATTTAAATAAATATAATAATTAAATATATTTAAATAAACAAATATATTAATTAAAATATAAATATATTTAAATAAATATATATTAATTAAATATATAAATATATATTTAAATAAATATATATAAATATATATTTAAATAAATAAATATAAATTTAAAATAGAAATATATTCAAATAAATAAATATATTAATTAAAATATAAAAACATTTAAATAAATAAATATATTAATTAAAAATATAAATATATTCAAATAAATAAATATATTAATTAAAATATAAATATATTTAAATAAGTAAATATCTTAATTAAAATATAAATATATTTAAATAAATAAATATATTAATTAAATATATAAATATTTAAACAAATAAGTATATATTAATTAAAAATATAAATATATTTAAATAAATATATATTAATTAAATATATAAATATATATTTAAATAAATAAAAATATATAAATATGTATATTTAAATAAATAAATATATACATATTAATTGGATTTAGACAGAGACGGAGAGGGATCCCGTCGAGGGCACGTACCTGGGCGACTTTCGTGATATGAACCAGATCGCTAACTACCCGGGGACTTGGCCTGTTCACGGTGACACGGCCACACCCAAGGGCTGCGGGGAAGCAGGGCCGTCTCTCTCTCTCTCTAATTTTAATCTCAATTTTATTTTTTGTTAATCCGCACCTGAGGATATTTTTTCCCATTGATTTTTTTATAAAGAGTGGACAGGAGGCCGGGGGACGGAGAGAGAGAGAAACGTCGACGTGCGAGATGCAGGCGTCGATCGGTGGCTTCCCACAATCACCCCGAACCCGGACTGGGGATCGGACCTGCCACCCAGGTCCGAGCCCTGGACCGGGAATCGAACCCGAGACCCTTCGGCCTGCAGGCCGACACGCTAACCACTGAGGACACGGGCCAGGGCGCGCTGTGGTTTTGATGACAAGTGAGGGGGCGCCCCTTTCCCGGCACCCGCTGGCCGTCTGTAGGCCCCCCCATTTTTGTTTATTTTTGGTAGAACTATCTTCGAAGACCCGAATTTAAACCCGCTTATTAATTTTTCAATTTTAATTTTAATTGATTTCCATCACAGGCGACCTTCAGCATTATATTAGCTTCAATCGTTGTTTTTTTTTTTTTTTTTTGCGCAAAGACGTCACCCCAATGAATTCAATAAAAAAAAAATATTATATTAGTTTCAGGTGTACGGCGTAGCGGGTGCCGTTTATATACCTTACAGAGTGTCGCCCCCCCATCGGCCCAGGACCCACCTGGCACCGTGCGTAGTTATTACAATATTATTGACTATATTCCCGCTGCTGTACTTGACGTCCCCGGGACTGGTTTTATTGCTGGCAATTTGTACACCTTAATCCCTACACTTTCTTCAGCCAGCCCCCCAGTCCCGCCTCCTACCTGGCAGCCATCACTTTCTTCTCTGTACCTATGAGCTTATTTCTATTTTCTTTGTTCATTTATTATTATCATTATGATGTTAATCGTCACCTGAGGATATTTTTTCCATTGATTTTTAGAGAAACTAGGAGGGAGAGAGGGACAGAGAAACATCGATGGGTTGCCTCCCCGACCTGCCCCGACGGCGGCCACGGATCGAACCCAAAACCGAGGGACGTGCCCTTGCCTGGGAATCGAACCCGTGACCTCCTGGTTCCTGGGTCGACGCTCAACCGCTGAGCCACACAGGCCGGGCCATAGGGAGACTTTTGCCCGCATCAGCACCCCCTCTAATTTGACCAAGAGCAAGATCAGAAGGAAAAAGTCACTTTAATAACAACAGGTCACCCTGCAGGCAGCCAAGGCCCCAGGTGAGGCCGACGGGGTCCCCTGGGAGGCGGCCGACCCCCGATGCCTTGTCCCCTCGGTGACAAAGGGGCCGGACCCTCGATCTCTCTTGCCCTTGCCCAGCACCCTCACGGTCCCAGCGCTAGGTTTCTTAACCACCATTTATAGCACTCCCCTAGTTTAGGGCAATTAAATAAAACATTTACAAGCCCTCCATAAAGAATTTAAAAGCCTTGGAAACACGCCCGCGAGTTAAGCCATAGTTTCCTTGGCGGGGAAGGCGCGGGGCAGAGGAAATGACTTAATCCCGTTGGCGAAACCACCTAGCGGGTTGGCAGGAGCTCAGCGACCATCCAGGGGAGGCTGGGGCACCTGGGTGGCCAGCGGCTGTGGCCTGGGAAGGGTGCCCTTGTGAGCCCTGCGGCCTCCAAGGTCCTCGGAGACGCCACCACCTCCGTTTGCCAGGCTCCCAATTCTTTCTAATTCTTTGTTTCTTTCTTCGAGGGAGAGAAACATCGATGGGACACAGACCCATCAACCGGATGCCCCATGCACGTGCCCCCACCAGGGCCAGGGATCGAACCTGCAACCCAGCTACATGCCCTTGACCTGGAATCGAACCCGAGACCCTCTGGTACAAGGGCTGACGCTCTAACCACTGAGCGGCCCCGGCCAGGGCATGTCCAAACTTTTTACGTCTGTGGTGGGTTCCCCAGATAGTCTTAGACGATGAAAACTAGCCTCGCCCTTACCAAAGCGCTAAGATTGTATCAGAGTATTAAAAATAAAAATAATGGAAATTAAAAATAATGGAAATTTAACTGTAAGATTATATGACATATACCCGAGTGCAGGCAGACGCCGGGGCTCACCAGCCAAGGAGCCCGACTCACATTCCAAGCCCCCGGGGACCCGTGGAAAGAACAGCCATCCTCAGAGCAGTGCCCCGGCGTCTGAGGAGAAATGGACAGAAGTCTTTTTGGGTTCTGACGTTACAAAATCTCTCCCTCTCCCCAGCACCCTGAGCGTCTCCACCCATGAAAGATACTCACAGTCACACCTCCAGCCAGTTACCAATGCGGCTCCCTCTTTGCAAACTTCTCTTTCCCAAAAGGGCCTAACGAACTCCTACTCACCCTGCAAAACCCCACTTGCCTGATCCCCTCCCCTTGACTCACCTCGATGTGCAATGTAAAAAACACAGCCCCGATCTCCATCCCTGGGGCGCAACACACCTCAAGCCCCATCTTCTAGCCGAACCTTAATTCCAGGTGAGCTTCTAGCTTGGCTGAGATACAGGGGCTTCAGGATACAGGTGGTGCATCATTTGAGGGGCTTTCACCTCTCAGCTGAAGCAGCAGCAGCTGAGATGGTGACTGCCTGGGTTATAAAGGAAAAAGAGGCCGGCCGGCGTGGCTCAGCGGTTGAGCGTCGACCCATGAACCACGAGGTCAGGGTTCGATTCCCGGGCAGGGCACATGCCCGGGTTGCAGGCTCCTTGATCCCCAGTCGGGGGCATGCAGGAGGCAGCTGATCCATGACTCTCATCATTGACGTTTCTCTCTCTCTCCCTCTCCCTGCCTCTCTCTGAAATGAATTAAAACATTTTTTAAAAAGGAAATTTACAGAAAGACAAAGCACGTTCAAGCAGTAATTTATACTCTTATTTAAAAAGACACATTTATTCATATTTTAAATAAATTTAAAAACAAAACACAAAACAAACAAACCATATTTATTGATTTCCTAGCAAGTGTTGGTCAGTTTCTGGGTAGGGCTGGGAGGGATCACAAGGCACGCAGGTCATAACTGAGCTGGAGTTTGAGAAGGAAGAGACCAGCTCGTGCCCACGGAGAGCGAGTTTATGGGACGATTGTCAGAGGACCACCCAGGGCCAGGGGAACACGAAGCCACACTCGGCACCCGCGTATAAACCCTCCAGGACATTCGTGTTTTCGGCGAAGGGTGGCTCACGGAAGCCGCGCTGACTCTCACGTTGGCTCCTGTCCCGGTGATGGGGCTGGTTCGAGTCCACCCTCAAAGCGTTTGCCGGAGCCCTTCTGGTGTAGCCGACTGCGGGGGAAAGACAACCGGGAGGCGGCGTTTGCCAAAAGTTCTGCAGACGTCTCGCTTCTCCAGGCAAAACCTCGCGATGATCCCCAATTATGGGATGATTCTCGGGCCCTTAATTGGGCAAAAAGGAACATCGGCCCTGGCTGGCATGGCCCAGCGGTAGAGAGTCGGCTTATGCACCGAAGGGTCTTTATTTCGTTTTTCAGTTTATTGTGTTCATTAGATTCCACATATGAGTGAGACCATGAGATACGTGTCTTTTCTCTGACGGGCTTATTTCATTTAGCATAAGCCTCTCCAGGTCCCTCCCTGCTGCCCCAAAGGGTAAGAGACGCTCCTTTTTCACAGCTGCATAGTATTCCACCGCGTAGATATACCACAGCTTTTTTATCCAATCGTCTGCTGATGTGGAATCTGATGAACACAATAAAATAATAGACATAATAGACCCGGAGGCATGGAACAGACTGAGGGAAATGGGCAGGGAGGAGGGAAGAGATGAACCAAAGAACTTTCACGCATCGACGCATAAGCCATGGACACAGGCAATAGCGTGGGGAAGGCCTGGGGGGGGGGCGGGAACCAGGCGGTCGGGGGCAAGGGAAAAAAGGGGACGACATTGATAATACTCTCAACAATAAAGAATTTTTTTTAAAAAAAGAAAGATCATTTGACAGCTTCAAAATATAAATTTTTAAGCAGCCGCGTGCACGTCTCACAGCAGAGCTTAAAAAAAAAAACCGCTCAGCAACCTCCCTTTCGTTAAAATAAGTAATGCGAGGCGCGAACTCCCTGGGCCCGCCTGTGTCTCTTTTCCTGTTCCCCCCCCCCCCGTCTCTTATTATCTCCACCTGCCTGTTGTAAAAAGAAATTCTTGCAAACGGCTCTGAGTTTCCAACCCGCATCCAACAACAACAGCCACAAAAGAGACCGTAAAGCCGCCAAGAATCCGAGAGGCACCAACGGGATGGAAACTGCGGCCGAAACGACCTCCTAGACCCTTTAACAGCAGCCGGACTCCGGCTGGTCCAGCCGACGGGGCCCCGGGAACAGGCCCAGAGCCTTTCGTGATGATAAACACATGTTGCGGGATCTCAGGGAGCTCGGCGGCCACCGAGGGCACCGCCGGGGACGTGGCCACGTCGGAACATCCCATCAGCAGATGCTTCAGGACTTGAAAGCGTTTCCAAGGCGCAGCTGAGGCGGGAGCCGACGGTGAGTGATTGCAGAGCGGGGCCCCCGCCGCAGACCTTGGAAAGCAAGGAGGCCTCGGCCTGCGGAGCCAGGCGAGCGCGACTTGGGGCGTTGGAGCTGAAAGGGTGATTTACGGGCTACATAATAAAACATAAGACTCGCGTCTCTTCTTTGGCCGGAGGGAAATAACTTAGGATTTTTAACAACGCCTCTCTCTGTGCCTTGTGCTGGGAGAAATAAATGCAGGAGGGACGCTTCCTTTCGTTGGCGTTCTCCGCAGTTTAAATCTTTTTTTTTTTCATCCTTTTTTAAAAAAATAGGTCTTTATTGATGTCAGACAGAGGAAGAGAGAGAGAGAAACATCAATGATGAGAGAGTCATTGATCGGCTGCCTCCTGCACGGCCGCTCCTGGGGATCGAGCCCGCAACCCGGGCCTGTGCCCTGACCTCTCGGTTCATAGGGCGAAGCTCAACCACTGAGCCTCACTGGCCGGGCAGGAATTTCAATCGTAAAAGTGGCCTGAGAAATGCATGCGTGGAATTCAGTCAAGAAAGGCAGTTCCCGCCCTGGCGGGGGCGGCTCAGCGGTTAGAGCACCGTCCCGCACACCCCGAAGGGTCTCGGGTTTGATTGCGGTCAAGGGCACACACCTGGGGTTGCAGGTTTCACGCCCGGGGCCCTGTCGGGGTGCGTGCATGAGGCAGCCGATCGACGTGTCTCTCTCACATCAATGTTTCTCTCTCACTCGCTCTCTCTAAAAATCAACGGGAGACATATCCTGGGGTGATGATTCACCAAAAAAAAAATAAATAAAAACAAAAAAAAACAAAAACTGATCCAAGAGAGTCCAATGAAAAATTCTGGGGGGCAGAAGAGGCCGGGGAGTCCTCCTCAGAACGGCAGAGCCTGGCTTCCAGGAAAGGTGTGATATCTTCTCGGAGAGCCAAGTGGCCTTGGGTGAGCTGCTCCAATAGGCAACTGAAACACGAGCTCCGGTCTTCTCTCCCCAGACCTCCCAGGCCCGGCCTCGGGAAGGCTCCAGGACAGGCCCCGGGGTGGGGGTGGGGGGGCCCTGCTGGCTTGGCAGGGCTGCCTGAAAACCCTGGGTAAATCTTGGCTCCCCGGCTGCAGATCCCGCACCTTGTTGAGAAGGAGCCCACGCTCCGACCTCCCTGCCCGGTGTCCGAGCTCACTCAGGCCGTGGCATCCTTGCTCCTGGGTTATGTTTCTTCCTTGGGGTGAGTCTTGGGCACCGACCGAAAAGGAGCCGGCATTGAAAAAGATACAACACAGCCCGGCTGGTGTTGCTCAGGGGTTGAGCGCTGGCCCACCCATCCGAAGCGTTGGGGGTTCAATTCCCGGTCAAGGGCTGGGTTGCAGCCCTGCCCTGGGCAGGATGGGTGCGGGAGGGTCCCTTGTGCCCCGACGTGGATTTCCAGTGCTGCCTTCGCACACCTTTGAACATTACGAGGCCCAGGGACCTTAACGTGGGCGGCCCTGCTCTCCTCAGAGGCGCCCCCTATCAGCTGGGAGGACTCCCCACTTGGCGAATTTTCTCCATCAAACAGGACAGGCCAGGGACCCCACAGTTGGTCCTCAGCTTAACGCTTTTCAGGAAGCACGGTTGTGTTTTCTTTGTCGGCTCCCGAGTGGGGTCACAGGGTGTCTCTGCTGATCCCCGGGAGCCCGCCGAGGACAGGAGGGTTGTGAGGATGGTGACAAGGAGGACTCCTGACTCCGCCGGCTCCGGAGCGCGCCGTCTCTTGGGGTTGGTGCCAGGGCTCATGGTTGGTTCTCTGCCTGCCCTCCACCCACCTCTCCCCAGGGCCACGTCTCCAAAGACACGAACTACGCGGCCACGAGGTTCCCCGTGTCTATACATTTCGAGTTGCGTTTGTGACATTGTTTCCGCCGCTGGGCTTCTCCTGTCCTGGAGACCCCCGGCCCATGGACCTCTCCTTCCTGACCCGCCCCTGGTTACGGACCATGCGGTCGATGCCCCGAGGAGTCCTCTAGGGAGATTTATTTCACCATCATTTCCCCAACGTGGAATCTCTCGTAAAATATTTCAGTCCGCAAAGCCGGGCAGAGAACATCCTTCCCCTTTGTCCGTGGGGGGAAATAAATGCCTCTTGTGTGGTCTCAGGTAATTCGAGGTGATACTTCTGCAGGGCCAGCTCTCCCTGGACCACAAGAAAGAGCTCACGTCCCCCCCGGCGTTTCCTTAATGACGACAGAGGCTCTCCGGGCACCTCCCAGAGGAGCCGGGCGACAGCCGAGAACACGGGAAACCACAGGACTTGGTTGTCTTGGGGAACTTGAGGTGCTGCGGACACAGGCTCGCTTCCATCCACACAGGCGAAAACATCTCGGCGTTGGCCCCAAGCCTGTTCCCGGCCCAGGCCCCGGGCGATGGGGCTTCTTTGATGAACACAACTGTTTATTTTGCCACCGGGAAGAAGGAAGAATTCCCTCTCTCGCCAAAGCCTAGGACTCGGGAGAGCACCGGTCGGTCCCCACAGGCGACGGGAGGCTGGGGGTTTCGGGGGGATGCTTTATAAATGACTAGATGATGCTGGTCCCTGCGGCCACCGTAATTCCCTAGCAGAAGAGAGATGGTTCGTCCCGACCCCACTGCAGGCCGAGGCCTGGCAGCCCCCATCAGCTCGTTTTTCGGGGTGAATTCGGGGACGTACCCATGCTGGCTTGGCCTCATTGATGGGCGGCGGGGGGTGGAGGGAAGGAGAGGGCGGGAGATGGAAACATCAATGATGAGAGTCATCGATCGCCTGCCTCTTGCTCGCCCCCTGCTGGAGATCGAGCCCGAAACCCTGTCATGTGCCCCGAGCGGGATTCGAACCCGTGACCTCCTGGGCGAAATCCATCCTTCAATGCCGTGCGGCCCATGGCCCCCTCCCCGGCCCCGGAACGTGTCATCCGCGCTGTGCGGGTTGGAGGGTTTCGAACAGGTACGTCAGTATTTAGAGCGAAAGCCTCCACTCCCCGCCTCCTACTTTCTCACGATGAGGTTTATTTGGGGTTTCAATATCCAGTCCCCCTGGGTGTTATG
This sequence comes from Miniopterus schreibersii, assembly GCF_964146895.1. Lineage (NCBI taxonomy): Eukaryota > Metazoa > Chordata > Mammalia > Chiroptera > Miniopteridae > Miniopterus > Miniopterus schreibersii. The sequence continues at coordinate 376,616 of NC_138120.1, read as the reverse complement.
GGTGGGGGGGGGCCACAGACACCCCCCCTCCCCCAAACTAGGAAGCTTAAGACCACAGACATTCATTCTCTTTCCGTCCTGGGGACCAGACGTCTGCGATCCAGGGGTCCCAGGGCCCTGCTCCCTCCAGAGGCCCCAGGGAGGGTCCTTCCTGCGTCTCCCAGCTCCTGGGGCTCCAGGCGTCCCCGGGCTGGTGGCCGCCTCCCTCCCGTCTCCGCCTCCGTCTCCACGTGGCTTCTCCTCTGTGTCTCTGTTTCTGTCTCTTACAAGGACCCTGCCCTTGGACGTCGGCCCCCCTGACCCAGGATGACCTCGTCTCAAGATTCCTAACCAGCATCGGTCCCACTTTCTAGTGACAAATGACCCGGACAGATTAAGCTTCTCTCTGAGCGTCTGAGCCGGACCGGGGCCCAAATTGCGTTTCAGCCTCTCCTTGACCCCGTGGGTGCCTGCGGAGAAACCGAGTCGCTGCATCTGGACCCTTCCCTGTGAACCGCGGCCTCTCGGGGGTGACTTCCCGCCTCTCACGCCAGCGGGAGCCAGCCCTGAGCACCCTAATGTCGCAGCTGCGAGCTCACCCCAGCCTCCCCGGTCATCCTCACGTGGAGCCTTGGGAAGTTTCGGGTAACGCTTTGCTTCCCAGGTGATCTTGTTCACCTCGGAAAGCTCGGGAAACCTGCTACGACATCACCTGTCCTCGCCCCAGGGACGTTTTGGGGACCACAAACCTCGAAGGGGCCAACGGGACCCAAGCTTCGGACACCCCGGACCCCGGCGTCTCCATCCCGTGGTCCTCTCAACCATCCCAACTTTTATTCCCCATAAACAGTTTTTTTTTGTTTGTTTGTTTTTTTCTTTTCGGGCGAGATGGATGCTGCTAATATTCAGCTTTCAAAATGACAGATTGGCCCCACCAGTTAATCAGGCCTATTTAGCAGATAAATATCTGTAATCCGATCACCGGGGTAATTTCTTTCCCAATAATGTGATTTAGAAATGCGAGCGATTAAGTCATTAGCTTACATCTCCATAGATTACCAGTCCGCCCAGTGCTCCCCCCCGCCCCCCGCAGGCCTGGAGATTACCCGGGGTAATTAAAGGCAGCCGGGCCTGTCGCCAACACCCCGGACGGACGGACGAATGGACGTTCTGGGGAAATGTCCCTGTCCCACCGGCTTCCCCGAGTCCTGCGTGTGCAATGAACACCTTGGCCAATGTGGCTCAGTGGTTAGAGCGTCGGCCTGCACACCGAAGGGTCCCGGGTTCGATTCCGGCCGAGGGCACGTTACCTGGGTTGCAGGCTGGATCCCCACCCCCGTCGGGGCGCGTGCAGGAGGCAATCAATCCACGTGTCTCTCTCACATCGATGACTCTCTCTCTCTGAAAAGTAATGGAAAAAAAATATCCCCGGGCAAGGCCTCAAAAAAGTAAAAGAATCCGGGAAAGCCAGGAGAGCAGAGAGTCCCAAGGAATGGAGATCCTGAGGCATCCGTGGGCCTCCTCCTGGGCCTCGGCCGGGACGGGGGGGCCGTCGGATGCTCCCTGGGGTCCAGCTCCCAACGCTCTTGTCTCAAAGCTTTCAACTCCGTGTGTCCCGCCGGAAGATCCGGGAACTATTTCCATCGGAGCCTGTCCCAGCAAAAACCCACGCCCTTCCCTCCGTCTCGTTTCCTTTTGAGAAGATATTTCTCCCATTGATTTTTAGAGAGGGTGGGAGGGAGAGAGAGAGAGAGAAACATCGAGGAGACAGAGAGACGCATCCGTGGGGTGCATCTTTCACGCGCCCTCCCCTGGGGCTGGGCCTCAAACCTGCAACCCAGGCGCACGCCCTTGACCGGGAATCGAACCCGAGACCCCTCGGTGTGCAGGCCGGCGCTCTAACTAACCGCTGAGCTAAACCGGCCACAGCCCCCTAGAGTGGTGGGGTCTGGTTCATGCCGGCGATGGGGACCGGGGTCCCCTGTGAGGGGCCACCCCCTGGCACATGAAAAGGTAGCTCTGGGCCCCTCGGTCCAGACGCGTGGCCCGGATGGCGCCCCGTCTCCTGATTAACATGGGCGTCCACGTGCGTTTGCAAGAGCTCCCTGGGTGCCCCCCCGAGTGTCTGAACATCTCCGGTTTCCCTGGTAACCACCTCGGAGCCCACGGAGCCCAGCGCTTCTCCGCCCCCTCCTGCTGCTGAATCAGGTACCGGGAGAGGCGCCCGGGCGGCTCCGCACCTCACCTGTCAACGCCCGAGGAACCCGCCTTTGATCACGCCTGACGCCCCGTCCCACCAAGACCATTCATTTGGCGATCACAGAATCCTGCTAATTCAGTCAGCGGTGCGGATCCCGGGGGACGCGTCCTCTTAGATCTGCCAGTTATCATCGGATTTTCATCTCCAAAGCGAACAGGCTCGCGTCGGGCGGCGTGGAAGGAATTACAGATCCGTTGGTCTGACGGGCTCCCCGCCATCCAGGGCTCGGAGCCGGGAGCGAGCACTTTTCTCTCTCTCTCTCTCTCTCTCTCGGGCTGCGCTGGTCAGTTTTCCAGGGACCCCGCATGGGACACCCGCGTTGTGTGGCCCACTTGTGTGTGTCCCGAACCCCGGAGCCCCCGGGGCCTCAGGATGGGGCTGTATTTGCAGACGGGTCTTTAAAAGAGGGAATTCAGCTCAACTGAGGTCACTTGGGTGGCTCCTGATAAGACCAAGTGAGACCCGGCCTGTGTGGCTCAACGGTTGAGCATCGACCTATGAACCAGGAGGTCAGGGTTCGACCCCCGGTCAGGGCACCTGCCCGGGTTTCGGGCTCGATCCCCAGTCGGGGGCATGCAGGAGGCAGCCGATCCATGACTCTCGTCATGGACGTTTCTCTCTCTCTCTCCCTCTCCCTTCCTCTCTCTTTAAAAACCAATAATAAAAATATATTTAAAGATAGAAACGTTCAGTGGGGTCCTGGCGGGCGCGGCTCAGTGGTCCGAGCGTCAGCCTGCGGGTTCGATTCCCGGTCAAGGGTTCGGTTCCTGACCCAGGTCCCGGCCCGTGGGGGGAGGCGACCCGTGGATGTGTCTCTGGCACGTCCGTGTGTCTCTCTCCTTCTGTCCACCCCTCCCGGCCTCCCACGCTCTCTAAAAATCCACGCGGGAAGAATACAGTGGGGAGGTGTCCACGGGGATTCGGTCTCAACCTCGTGACCCATTTTATTTTATTTTGCCTTTTAAATTTTATTTCCTTTCACTTTCTCGCATTTTACTTCATTTTATTTTATTTCAGTTTGCTATTTAATTTAATTTGACTTTATTTTCAAATTTTTATTTTATTTTATTTTACGTAATTTCATTTCATTTGACTTTATTTTTACATGTCATCTCATTTCATTTTTATTTTACTTTATATTAGTTTAAGTTTTATTTCATGCCATTTTAGTCTTATTTAAAAAATTTATTTCATTTCACTATATTTCATTTCACTTAATTTAATTTTACTTTATTTCATTTCATTTCACTTTACTTAAATTTAATTTATTTTTTAGACTTATTTCACTTTATTTTACTTCATTTTATTTAATTTTATTTCATTTATTTCATTTTACTTTATTTTATTTTTAAATTTTATCTCATTTTATTCTTTATATTAGTTTAAGTTTTATTTCATGCCGTTTTAGTGTTATTTTTAAATTCTATTTTATTTCCTTTTATTTCACTTCATTTTCATTTTATTTCATTGGCCGATTCTATTTTTTTTCCCTGCTAAACCTTATTTTATTTTTATTTTTTAAACGTATCTTTATTGTTGAAAGTATTACAGATGTCCCCCTTTTCCCCCCATTGCCCCCTTCTACCCCTCAACCCTGCCCAGGCCTCCCCCGCACCATTGCCGGTGTCCGTGGGTCCTGCACAGATGCGTCTACGTTCTTAGGTTCATCTCTTCCCGACCCCCAGCTTCCCCCTGAGCTCCCCCAGTCTGTCCCATGCGTCCACGTCTCTGGATCTATTTTATTCATCAGTTTACGTTGTTTATTAGAGGGAGAGACCATGTAAAACGGAATCGGAGAGAATCAGAAAACCGGAGGCTGATCACGACCGACAAAATCAAAGCAGTCATAAAAAATAAAAATAAAAAAAACATCCATT
>NC_138120.1:332500-367500 GCF_964146895.1 Miniopterus schreibersii | reverse complement strand
TACTCGGACTCATAGAATCAGAAACTAGAATGGTGGCTCCCAGGAGCTGGGGGAGGCGAAAATGGGAAATTGCGAATTAATGGGCGTAACGTCTCAATTACGCCAGGTGAGTAATTTCGAGAGACCAGCCGCACCGCGTCCTGCCAGTAGTTAATTACTCTGTACCGTATGCACTTAAAATTCTGTTAAGAGGGCAGAACTTACGCCGAGTGTTCCTACCACAATAAAAAATATATATACGGCGGTTTTATGACCTGCTTTTTTGGCCATTGGAACTATATTAAAAATATTTTTGAGTGTTAGGGAGGGGAAAAAAAAAAAAAGGGAAAGAAAACCAGAGAACGAGCTTTGAAAATAAGAATCATTTTGCTGTGATTTGGGGGCAGGTCAGTGGCTTATTTATGGGTGAACATACCACCTGGGGTGGGACCGAGGCGAAACTGAATGAGGCACTGACTTGTCTTTATTTATTTTTAATTTAAAATATTTTTTAATTACGGTGGACACAAAATATTATTTGAGTTCCAGGGGTGCAGCGCAGTGGTTAGGTATTTATATACCTTACAAAGTGCTCCCCCTGATATTTCCAGGACCCACCTGGCCCCGTATGTCGTTATTACAATATTATTGACTATATTCCCTGTGCTGTACTTTACATCCCCGTGATTGCCTTATTTTTTTTAAATAAAAAAAAAAAAGATAAAATGAGAACTTTCCCGCTTGCCTTACGCTCCAACAAGGCTCACTGCTGTATCTGTCTTGACCTGTAAAGTAACAGACAGGTGCCTGTGTTTACCTGTAAAACCCCGTCATTATTTTTAAAAAATGTTCATATTTGTTCATTCTGTTCTTGTTGGCCTTCACTTGGCTGTTGAAAATCATCGCAGGAACGTTTTTGGTATTTTAAAATATATATTTTTATTGATTTTTTGAAAACCTCAATGATGAGAGTCATGGATCGGCCGCCTCTTGCTCGCCCCCTACTGGGCAATCGAGTCTGCAGCAGGGCCTGTGCCCTGATCCCCGAATCGAACCGTGACCTTCAGGTTCGTAGGTTCATGGTCACCCACTGAGCCATGCTGGCCGGGCCATGAAAGTCTTGATGACTGAGTTTGGGGAGACACACCCCCCCCCTAAATTTTCTATCTCTGCTGAATGCTCACTCGCCTCAGCCCTGTGAGACGTGGCCAAACCTAGAAGTCTACTGGCCAGAAAAATCACCCTGGGGTGCCCGCCTGTATTTAAGGGGTGGCTGGTGTCCACGGAGCAGTCACTCCACCTGCCATGAGGGGCCCAACTGAATGCATCCGACGTGGGCCAGTCGATGTTAATCAGATATCCCGACGGCTAACGTAATGGACGGAGAGTCCGGCCTAAAAATCGATTCGTCCGACACCCTAGGAACCCACTCGGCGGCTGCGAGGCCATCTATCACGTTGTCTCAGGCAGGGCGAGCGATGCAGCCTACGTTCCTAATGAACCAGCGGAGACTCCGAAGATTTCAATTTGCGCTTGGTAAGTGAGTTACGACGCCCTCGCTCTCTGTTAACGAGCCCAGTGGATCGTTACGCGGAGGAATTTTTTAAAATTGATTTTTAGTGAGAGGGAGAGAGAGAAAATGATTGGTTGTTCCCGTTATTTCTGCATTCATTGCTTATTTCTTGTATGTGCCCTGACTGGGGGGTCGAACCTGCCACCTGGGCGAATCGGGACGACACTCTAACCAACTGAGCTACCCAGCCAGAGCCCAGAATTAAATTGTAAGCGTGAACACATTGGATAAATTGACGAAGATGCCCTTCGGGGTGACAGAGTTTCCTGAAATGACATCCTAGGCCAACCAGCGTCTTGGAAAATATAATTTGGGGAAACCAGAGCGTGTGCAAATAGAGGGTGTCCCTAAAAAAAAAAATGGGCACGCATGCTTTGAATAATTACAAAAATAATGTTTATTAAAATACATTTCATTTTGAAAACTGAGCTGTCAGCGGTTAAAGTGTATATACATATTTTTTGGAGACGCCCTGTAGAATAAATGACTCTAAAAAGCGATGTTCTATCTTTTGGGGGAGGGTTCAGATGATCGATTTTAAAGCTGAAATATAGCCCGGCCGGCGTGGCTCAGGGTTTGAGGGTCCAGCTATGAACCAGGAGGTCGCGGTTGGGTTCCCGGGCAGGGCCCATGCCCGGGTTGTGGGCTCGATCCCCAGTCGGGAGCTTGCAGGAGGCAGCTGATCCATGACTCTCATCATTGATGTATCTCTCTTTCTCTCTCTCTCTGAAATCAATAAAAATATAGTTTAAAAAAATAAAGCTGAAATATATATATATTTTAAAATTATTATTAGCCAGGCTCCCTTGCGAAGGCCTGGGTGAAAACGGGACGTCTGGTATACCCACCGGCCTCCCACAGGTGATGCCTCCACGTGGACCCCTTCCGACGCCCCGTCAGGTGTCTCCAGCCTGACCCTGGGCTCTGAGGATTGGAACCAGCTCCTTGGGGTCTCCCTGGGGTACCAGGGACGATGTTGAGGCGCCTTCCTCAATGGCACCGAAACAAGTCAAGGCTGCCCGTGAAGAGAATTTGCAACCACAGCTCCCCGGTGGCATCAGCTGGCACTGTCCCCGAGGCCCTCCGTGGCCGGGACGAGCCCCGCGGCTCACGCACGCCCGGGCCCATTCTTTCTCTTTCCCCGCCCGCCACGGGCAATGCCAGATGTCGTCCCCCAGCACAGCCCCTCCGGAGCTCTCCCTTGCAAATCAAGACCAGATGTCTCCCGGTCTTTATCTTAACAAGCACAGATTCCGATTAACCCGGAATTTGTAGTCCCGCAGAATTAGTTTGATTTAGCTCTGTCTCAACAACTAAGCCGCGTTTAAGAATTACACGCCGGGGGGAGAGGGGAAGGAGAAATTCGGAACACATGTGTGAGCCTCATTTGTCGAGCAGACAGAAACATCCATTAGAATTACCTTGATTGGCCGGGCCGAGGTCTGCGCAGCCCTTTGAAAAACGCCGGTGATGTCATCGGTCGCCCGCAATTCCCCCCTCGGGCCCTCGACGTGCGGAGACGGGTATGTCCCTGTCCGTCGGAGCGGAGCAGCTCTGCCCCGGTGAACCTGTTAACGGGGTGCACAACCCCGCGTCTCCGGAACACGGGGGGAAATTTGAGACCCTGGGCCCGTCCCCCCGGAGGAAATCACAGGACGCAGAAACAATAAGCGTCTCCGGTGAGTAGAATCGATCCAGACATTTATTTTTTATTTTTTTTTTTATTTTTGGAAAGAACCCCGGGGTGATTAAAAAGGTTGCCTGGAAGGATTTTTCGACCATATACGGAGGTGGAATCCAGGAACCATCTGCCGCCTACCCGTTTCGACTTGGTGAGGCGGGAGGACCTGGTGCCAATTACCCGTCAAGGGCACACCGTCCAAGCGCCAGGAGCGAACCCAGTTTCTCAGATCGCCAAAGGCGGAGCTCGGGGATTCCGACGGCGGGGTGCTTACGGCGGGGGGGGGGGGGTCTTCTGTGGCCTCTCCTCTGCACGGATGTTTCCTTAAAGGAAACATTCCATGAGGAATATTCGTATAAAACAAACATCTTGTGCCGGGATTAATAACATCAAGCGGGCCTGGACGGCACATGCTGGGGTTCGTCTTGGGAACGGGAATGTGGGCCTGTGTCCGGGGCATGTTCCTGGGAGGCGGGGATGGGGGGACGGTTGGCCGGGAGGTGTGTGTGTGGGGGGGGGGACGGCCATCCGGATTCCACCCCGATGCCTCTTCTAGCTTCATAAAGGGTTTCATTGAAACCCTGAACCTTTTGATAGGTAATTATAGGCAGGAAGCCAAGCGCATATGAATTTTATATTTACGGTCCCTCCCGAGGTCACCCTTGAAATGCCAAAAACGGGCTTCGGAAGTACGTCAGTGTGTCGTTTTTTGTTTTTTTTTTTAATTTTAAATTATTTTATTTTAACCGGGCTTCCTCCGCTCTGGCCCGGCGCGGGCCAGCTACGAAACACACACACACACGCAGAACAGATGTTTCACGGGACACATCGGGGATCTGACCACGGCCCGGGCATTGCCCCCTGACCCCCCACCCCCTCGGTGACATCTCCACACACAGGACCCCGTCTTTCCATAATGTGGTGCTGGGGGACATCCAGGAAGGGCGTCCGGGGCAATTCCACTCACATCCCTCCGTCTTTTGCTTTTTTTTAAGATTTATCTTTACGGTTGGACGTATGGGAGACGCCTCCTTTTATGTTCCCCGTGGGGCCCCCTGCACCCCTAGAGTCGCTTCTCTAACTGCTAGACGGAGGCCCCGTTCGTTGTTTACGCGGATCACGGAGCTAAGAAAACACGCACATAGACGTGAATGTCACGAGAACAGTGTCCGGCGGTCGTTTCCTGATTCCTGGCTTTTTCGGGGTTTTTTTGTTTGTTTTTTTTTGCAGCACCTCTGGTGGGAGGTCCCGCCTTCCATTCCACGCTCCCCTTGGCTTTCTTGTGTCTCCCCCAGGGCCCCATGCGTTTCTCTCTTACTGCACCATTTAAAAATATATATATATATGTTTATCTATTATATATATTAAATATATATATTTATCTATTATATATTAAATATATATATTTATCTATTATATATATTAAATATATATATTTATCTATTATATATATATTAAATATATATTTATCTATTATATATTAAATACATATATTTATCTATTATATATATTAAATATATATATTTATCTATATCTAAAAATATATTTTTAGATATATTTTATTGATTTCAGAGAGAGAGAGAAACGGATCACCTGCCTCCTGCTTGCCCCCGACTGGGGACGGAGCCCACAACCCGGGCATGTGCCCCAACCGGGAATCAAACCCTGATCTCCTGGACCATAGGTCGATGTTCAGCCGCTGAGCCACGCCCAGCTGGGCTACAATTAATATTTTTATTAATATTTATTTTCGAGAGAGAGGAAGAGAGACGCGGATGGGAGAGTGGGACATCGGACCCCCTACCGGGCACAGAGCCGGTGACCTGGCGCATGCAAATGATGCTCTAACCAAACCGAGCCACCCGGCCACGGCTGTCTTTTTTTTTTTTAATCCTAGGAGATGTCAAAAACACAGGAGAAAAAAAAAAAAAACGCAAAAAATTTTTTAAAATGGCCCATAGCTTTCTCCCCTGGAAGAAAAACCCCGAATATTGGCATCCGTGCTGTTCTGCTATTTCTTTACGGTTGTTGGTTTCAAGATGCAATTGTTGGATCCAAGGGGGGTGTGCGTGTGTTTTTATTTTTTATTTTTTAATCGGCACTCGAGGATATTTTTGCCATTGATTTTCAGAGACAGCAGAAGCGAGGGAGGCGGGGGGAACAGAGAGAGAGAAACATCGATGTGAGGGAGACACGGCCAGAGGTCGCCTCCCAACAGGGGCCGGGCGTCGAACCTGCAACCCAGATGCGTGCCCTTGACCGGGAATCGAACCCGTGACCCTTCAGCATGCAGGCCGACCTTCTAACCGCTGAGTCACGCTGGCCTGGGCAAGGTTACCGGGTGTTTTTAATGATTCTTGTCTAGAAAGCGCTTTCCCGAAAGACTGTCCTAATTGGATATCGCCTCCCGAAAACAGTGCGCACACCAGCGGAATCATTTTGGGGAACAGCAAAAAAAAAAAAAAAAAAAACCAACAATTTGCAAGACTCAGAAGAGGCCTCATCGTTTTAGAGAAAGAATTTCCATCATGTTTCCTGGAGTCAAACATTTTCTTTTGATTAGTGGCCATTTGTCTCATGCCCTTTGGCTTATATATATATATATATATATATATATATATATATATATATATATATATTTTTTTTTTTTTTTATTGGGGAAAAATTATCTTTTATTTGAAACAGTCCTTTATGGATTAATGACATTTCTGGAGTCTAATGCACTTGCCATATGTTCCTCGTCCTCTCTTTAATTTAGTATATATTTTGCGACGCACCGAAGTCCTGGATTTTTTGCATTTTTCTATGGAACGAATTAGAAAACCCGCCTTCGTCACATCATCAATTCTCAGGGAATTTCTTCAGCGTCGTGGCTCTGTCTTTTCATCTGCCCGTGTCCGGCTGCTTTCGGTTTTTGGTGCTTTTATGAAAAAGGGTTTTATTGCCTGCTAATGCATGTTCGCTCTCTTCACGGCTCCTCAGAACCAGCTTGGCGTTTTTTTACCAATTGATTCTCACTTAAAAAAAAAAAAAAGCATTTTGCGATCGCTCTTACCATTTCCCAGCTTAAAAATCCCCCGAGGGATGAAGCCCGTATTTTAATTTGGGAAATATCGACGCACATATTCAACGTCTGCGTTGAGAAAGGCAACAGGCCTCTCCATTTAGATACTGTTTTATGTGCATCCGTAAAACTTGGTAATTTTTACTTCCAATGCCTTCGGTACGTTTCTTATCAAGCGTGTGGCTCGGCATTTTATATTTTCCTGCGGCGCTGATGTTACCTACAGGCCCTTCGCGTGGCGATATGAACGTACAGCTCATTTCAACGCTTAAAAGAATCTGCAGAAATGAATCTTTTTTTTATTTTTTTGGTCAACGCCTGCGGGTTGTGGGCTCGGTCACCCCGTATTTTCCGCCCCTACCCCGGAGCTGTGGTTTCTTCCATCAGCGTGAACACGTTGGGGAGAGGGACTCGGGTCCCTGGGCGCCAGCCCGTCGATGCATCTTTGCTGAGATGCTGCTTTAAGGTGTCCGGGGACCATTCAGACACGTGTGTGCAAATAGTACAGTTGCTACAAGAGCCGTTGGCCCTGGCCGGCGTGGCTCAGTGGTTAGAGCGGCCGCCCAACCAGCGAAAGGTCATGGGTTCGAGTCCCCGTCAAGGGCACCTGGGTTGCAGGTTCGACCCCAGCCAGGGGGCATGGGTGGGAGGCAACCAATCGATGTGTCTCTCTCCCTCCCTCCCTCTCTCTCTAAAAATCAATGAGTGGAAATTAATAAAAAAACATAAAAATAAAAAAAGAGCTGTTAGCAGGGAAGTGAGAAATCTTACCCGGTCCTGTGAGCCCTGGGCATGGAAAAGGGGCCCCACGCTCACCCGACGGGCTCAGGGGAGGCCTGCGGGCGGCCCTGCAAACTCAGAGGCCTAAAGGAGCCCCACGGGATGGTCTGAAAGGAAAACTTTCTAACGAAAAGCAGTTTATGGAGGGTCCTCAGGTCCTAGGCCTGAATCTTCCTGACAAAGGTCCATCTTTACCGGAACTGAGCCTGTCTATTGTCTTTTTGCATCTACGATCACATATCCTTGGGATGACAGAGTAATTTCCCTTTTCCCGGACCCCTCAGGGCACAGGCCCTGCTCTGCAGAGACCACAGGCCCCCTCATTGTCGTCAAGTTAATTGCTGACTGTTAACTATCCTGCACCCACCGGAGTAAAAGACGTGTGTCCATCACTTTATTTTCTGCCCAACCCCAGAGGTTTCCCCGCTTTGCTTCCTCCCGCCTCCCTCATCTGTCCCCCGTGGATTTCACGGGACCCCCTTACGTCTCCTCTTTGCATAAAACAAGGGGCAGAACTGCCATTTTCCAGAGCGTTTCTCAATCTGTGGAGATTTTGTTTCCCGGCAATCGTTTCACTCAAATAAACACATGAAAATTCTCTACGGGTTGGGACATTTCTTACATCAACAGCCCCCCTAGAAGACGTTCTTGGGGTGTCTGCTTGGGAAGTAGACTAGCCCGAAATGCAGCTTGGGTCAGGAAGGGTCACTCTGGGTCTGAGCGCCGGGCCCAGCCCTCTGGTGGTAACTTTCCCAGTCGCAGATCCAAGGAGCAATGTGTTTGGTGAGGTTAGAGCCCCCAGAGAAGGAGGCAGATTTGAATACGAAAGGCCTCCTTACAAAAGCCGAACCCCTGCCCAGCTGGTGTGGGCAGGGTCCCCCGCTGGCTCTTTGTCTCGTTCACAATGACCCTGGGCCCCTGAGACCGGCCACAGTAACTGCTAAAGCCCCGCAGAATCCTGCCTGCCTGCTGGGTTGGTGCACAGCCCCAACTAAATAACCAAGGAGGTCCCTTCGTTGGTGAATGCTTCCCCTAAAGAAGGGTCACAGGGATTCAGTTCTGAGGGTATCCGAGGCGCTTTTCAAGCAGAATTTTATATTTCGAGAAACTGTTACAGTCGAAAAAAATCAAGGGTAGGAAGGAAACGTATGTGAGAGCTCCCCGACGTCGAGCCGGGATGTTAAAATATTTGTCTGTTTCAGGGTTTCTCAGCCTGGGCACCACTGAGATCTGGGGCTGGGTGACTCTCCGATGTGGGGCTTCCTGGGCTCTGTGGGGTGTTGAGGAGCCTCCCTGGTCTTCGCCCATCAGATACTGGGAGCTCTTTTGCCCCAATTTCAAGAACCAAAAATGTCTTCAGATGTTGTCGAGTGACCCCTAGAAGATAAAATCACTATGGTTGTCAATCACTAGATGGATAGATATATACATAGATAGATGATAGGTAGATAATAAAGAGATACATGACTGCATGGATGGATGGATGGGTGGATGGATGGATGGATGGAGGATGGATGGATGGTGGATGGATGGATGGATGGATGGATGGTGGATGGATGGATGGATGGATGGATGGATGGTGGATGGATGGATATATGGATGGTGGATGGATGGATGGATGGATGGATGGATGGATGGTGGATGGATGAATGGTAGGTGGATGGTAATGGATAGATGGATGGATGGTGGGTGGATGGATGGTGGATGGATGGTGGTGGATGGATGGATGGATGGTGGTGGATGGATGGATGGATGGTGGATGGATGGATGGTGGATGGATGGATGGATGGTGGTGGATGGATGGATGGATGGTGGATGGATGGTGGTGGATGGATGGATGGATGGTGGATGGATGGATGGATGGATGGTGGATGGATGGATGGATGGATGGTGGATGGATGGATGGATGGATGGATGGTGGATGGATGGATGGATGGATGGTGGATGGATGGATGGATGGTGGATGGATGGATGGATGGATGGATGGTGGATGGATGAATGGTAGGTGGATGGTAATGGATAGATGGATGGATGGTGGGTGGATGGATGGTGGATGGATGGTGGTGGATGGATGAATGGATGAATGCTGGGTGGATGGGAAGGAAGGAAGGAAGGAAGGAAGGAAGGAAGGAAGGAAGGAAGGAAGGAAGGAAGTCGGGCACATATTAAGGCTGAGTCAGATTCCATTCTGTGGCTAAACCACACTCTCTTATCTATCCATCCATCCATCCATCCATCCATCCATCCACCATCCATCCACCATCCATCCATCCATCCATCCATCCATCCACCATCCATCCACCATCCATCCATCCATCCACCATCCATCCACCATCCATCCACCATCCATCCATCCATCCACCATCCATCCATCCATCCATCCATCCACCATCCATCCATCCATCCATCCACCATCCATCCATCCATCCATCCACCATCCATCCATCCATCCATCCATCCACCATCCATCCATCCATCCATCCATCCACCATCCATCCATCCATCCACCATCCATCCATCCATCCACCATCCATCCATCCACCATCCATCCATCCATCCATCCATCCACCATCCATCCATCCACCATCCATCCATCCATCCATCCATCCATCCACCATCCATCCATCCATCCATCCATCCACCATCCATCCATCCACCATCCATCCATCCATCCATCCATCCATCCATCCATCCATCCTTCCATCCACCATCCATCCACCCACCATCCATGGACACTTGGGTTGTTTCTACTTTTCAGCTATCGTGAGTAACCCTGCCGTGCCCATGGGTGTGCAGATATCTGTTAGGGTCTCCGCTTTCCATTCTTTGGGGTCTATGCCCAGAAGTGGGATGGCTGAGTCACAGAGTGTGGCTCTGGTTTTGAGGGTAGTGGCACCACCTTGAGCCTTCAGTAGGTGACATATGCCAGCCCCTCCTACGGGGTGGCATAGACTAGGGGGCCAATAGATTGCTTATTGCTATCTGTGCATTTGAATGGCAGAAAAACCCATGGAGGTCCACTCCGTAAGTCTGCGGCTTATTTGCAAATTACCTTTAACCTGTGTGGAGCGTAAGGATATAAATGCCAGCACTTCCAGTCCCCGCTACAAAGTCATTTCTAGCCTTTTCGGCTGTTGCCTTGAAGTGTTTGGATAAAAACAAATGCTTGGCAGCCCCGATAACAGTATTTATCTTACCTCCATTTCATCATTCATGGGCTAGTCTCCGTATATTAACATGGAGCATCGGTTGCAATAAGAGACGGAGATTTTATTATTTATACGCAATAAATGCACTCATTAATAATTGATGGGATTGCACAGACGAGCGCTCCAATAAATATAGCAAATTATTAATTTATAACCACTGGGGGGATGTATAAAATTCCAGTAAATACCATCTTTAATCAACTACAGACTTGAAACAAAAAACACACACACACACACTTCAGTTCTTGTTTATCTGTGTCCCCTAATTGAATATTTATATATTTGCCTACTGGCGGAAGTAGAGTCCCTCTTGAAACAGAGCCATCGCCCAAAAGGAGTGCAAAGATGTTGAGTGAGCGGACGCATTCGTCATGACTTAATCTGCTAATTAAGATGCCATTTCTACGTTCAGAGTAGCGACCATCATCTGGAGGACCCAAAATACACCGTTTCTCGACAGCCTATTTACAGAGGGCAACTCGACCTTCAAAGGGTCCGGCTCAGCCCAATTTGTCGGTTTTTTTGTGTTTTTTTCCATTACAAAAATTGAAATCAAGACATTCGTCTTAAGCTGGGAAGATGCGTGTGTAATAGCTAGCGTCTTGCTGCGTAACAAACAGGCCCGGAACTCATTGGCTAAAAACAAGGTAAAATTAGTTTCTTTCTGTTTCTTTGGGGGGGGGGCGTTTAATCCTAACTCAAGGATATTTTCTCCATTGATTTTTAGAGACAGGAGAAGGGAGAAAGGAGGGGAAGGAAGCGAGAGAGAGAGACGTCAATGTGAGAGACACATCAATTGGTTGCCTCCTAGACGTGCCCCAACCAGAGGCGGGGATTGAACCTGCATCCCAGGCACATGCCCTTTACTGGGAATCAAACCCACGACCCTTCGGTCCATGGGCCGACCCTCTAACCACTGAGCGAAACTGCCCAGGGTGGTAAAATTAGCTTCTTGGCCCAAACTCCCGTCTGTAATCACTTGGCCAGGCCATAAAGGGTCTTGACTTGTCCGTGGTCACCGCATCGTGGCTGTGGCCTCATCGATGGTTAGGACCTTCCTCTTGGGAGCTTTGGACGATGGGTGTCCACTCGGCATCGGGTGCTGGCCCCGATGGGGGACACTGCATTAGAAATAGGACTGGGAAAGCCCTCTGTCCACCCGGACTGGAGACGAGCGCACTGCGTGTTTCCAGCCTCAGACATCGGGGTGCCTCAACTCTTAGCCCCGAAATCCCTGCTGACGAGTTGTCAGAGCTCCGCTTGGTCGTGTAATCTCTTGAAATAAATGTCAACCCATTAAAAAAAATAAAAAATAAGAGCAACCCACTGAGTTAACGGCCATCGAATCGGAAACATGCGGGGTAACATTTCGGCAAAATATTCACGAATCGGAAAATGACGCAGGTTCCCGGAAGACAGTGTGGCAGGCGGCAGGCAGCTGAAAATGGTTTTAAGATGTTGGGTTGACCTTGGCGCAAGCCAGGCCCGTGAGCCCCCTAAGAGCGGCCCTCCGTGGACGTTTGGGGGTGCCCCGCCTGGCGGCCCTGTCACTTACGCTTAGCAGGTTTCCCAAGTTGGGGTCACCGAGGCGCCCCCCCATGTCCCTCAGGGAGCGGCTCAGAATCACGTGGTGACCTCATGGGGGGCCTCTGGGAGGTGAGTGAGCCCACGGCCTGGGCCCTGGACACCGATGAGGCGGCCACACGCCGCCCGGAGTGTCCTCAGCTTCATCTGAACGTGGGGACCTCGGAGACCTGCAGCCCACTTTCCTACTATCGATGTCCTACTAGGTCCTACTAGGTGTGCCGTTGATGTCCTACTATGTGTGCTGTTGATGTCCTACTATGTCTGCTACTGACGTCCCACTATGCCTACTATTGATGTCCTACTATGTCCTACTATGTGTGCTGTTGATGTCCTACTATGTCTGCTATTGACGTCCTACTATGCTTGCTATTGACGTCCTACTATGTATGCTGTTGATGCCCTACTATGCCTGCTATTGATGTCCTACTATGTCCTACTATGTGTGCTATTGACATCCTACTATGTCTGCTATTGACGTCCTACTATGCTTGCTATTGACATCCTACTATGTCTGCTATTGACGTCCTACTATGCTTGCTATTGACGTCCTACTATGTATGCTGTTGATGCCCTACTATGCCTGCTATTGATGTCCTACTATGTCTGCTATTGACATCCTACTATGCTTACTATTGATGTCCTACTATGTCTGCCATTGACATCCTACTATGCTTACTATTGATGTCCTACTATGTCTGCTATTGATTTTCTACTATGTGTGCTGTTTATGTCCTACTATGTCAGTTATTGATGTCCTACTATGTCTGCTATTGACATCCCACTATGCCTATTATTGATGCCCTACTGTGTCAGCTATTGATGTCCTGTTGTGTCTGCTACTGATGTTGTACTATGTCTGTATTGACATCCTACTATTGACATCCTACTATGTCTGCAAATGACGTCCTACTATGTCTACTATGAATTCTGTGATCATCTCAGCCTCCAAAAATGATGGTTCAAGATGATCCCAAGGTGGGAAACTCAGGGAAGGAAAGACTAAATCTTGGAACCTGGGGAGGGTGGGAGATGGGAGCCATGGAAGGAAAGGGAGGGGGAGAGAAGAGACATGAAGGAGGTTGGGAGAGAGGCAGGGATGAGACCAGGTGGTGGGCATGGAGGACTCAGGAAGAGGGGGAGAATGATAGGGGGTGGGGATGGGCAGAGAGAAAGAACGGGGCAGTTTGGGGCTGTGCGAGTCGCTCCTGGGCTGGCAGGGCTCAGGAGGTGAGGCGCAGGGGACTGCAGGTGGGCGTGAAAGGGCTGAGGTGAGTCCCTAGGTGAGAAGGCAGGTGGGGTGAGGGTTGCTCTTGATTCTTGTCAGAGGTGGGCACACACCTGCCAAGCGACCAGCCAGGGAGCAACGGGTGCAAGTGTCTCTCCAGGACCCAGGCCAACTCCATCTCAAGACCAAGCCCCCGCTCACACTGGGTGCAGAATTGACCAGAACCGTCTGTCCAGCACAGACATCCGGAGCTACGGCTCCCCCCTCATTCCCCAGGGGCCGGCCAGGTCCTGTCCCTCTCAGACTTGGTCCAGGACAGGTGTGGGGACACCCCGATTCCTCCCTTCCCTAATCCCGGGGCAGCGGAGGCCCGAGGCAGCCTCGTTCCACACGCAATCCATTCGTTTAGCATCAACTTCTTGCTCTCAAAGCAGGTGGGATGGCCCGGCCGGCGCGGCTCAGCAGTTGAGCATCGACCTAGGAACCAGGAGGTCAGGGTTTGATTCCCGGTCAGGGCACAGGCCCGGGTTGCGGGCTCGATCCCCAGTCGGGGGCATGCAGGAGGCGGCCGATCCATGACTCTCTCTGGTCGTTCACGTTTCAGTCTCTCCCTCTCCCTTCCCCTCTCTGAAATCAATCAAGATATATATATTTTTTTAAAACAACAAGCGGGAGGGTCCCCTGTTTCACCCAAAGGCTCTCCCCGACCCCAGGCTGCATCCCAGCCCCACCGCTAGCTCACACATAGCCGCCTTTGTCCCAGGCCCCGGATCGGGCCTGCCCTCTCCCCTCCGCCCGCGGACCCGCCTCCCCTACCCCGCCCTCCAGGAGCATTTGCCAAACACCCTCCCCCGCGAGGCAGCTCCTTGTTTTTTATTATTTTAATTGGTGCTGGGGCCGGGCAGGTTTACAACCCCCCTGTTCACACTAACGGGACCTTAATAAGACGCCTAAGAGGTTATGGGAGCCCGGGGCCCTATAAAGGTTTTAATTCACACAAACCCACCCAGGTATTTCCACTTACACCCACTGTGGTCGGGACATAAAATCGGCCTCGGTCTGCGGTGGATTTTCCAGCCCCGCCTCGCCGGGGGCACCTCCTCCCTCCTCCCAGGCCTCCCGCCTGCCCGCCTGTGAGTTAGGAAAACCTAGCTTTCCAACACGCCCGTGTGCCCGGCGAGGACCCACGTAAAGGAAGGGCAGTGTCCACAGGTGGCCTTGGATTAAAACGTGCCTTTCGAGCCGTGGCCGGTGTGGCTAAGTAGTTGGAGGGTCGGTCCTCCCACAGAAAGGTTTCGAGTTCGATTTCTGGTCAAGGGCATGTACCTGGGTTGCAGGTTCGATCTCTGCCCCAGCCGGGGCTCGTGCAGGAGGCAACCAATTCATGTGTCTCTCTCACATCAATGCTTCTCTCACTCTCTCCCTCCCTTCTATTCTCTCTAAAAAATCAATGGAAAAAACACCCTCGCTTGAGGATTAACAACAACAAAAACACACGCCTTCCTTAGGATATATTCCTAGAAGCCCAAGTGCCCATCGGTAGGAGAGCGGATGAAAAAGCTGTGGTACATCTACGCCGTGGAATACTACGCAGCTGTGAAAAAGCAGCATCTGTTACCGTTTCGGACAGCAGGAAGGGGCCCGGAGAGGATTATGCTGAGTGAAATAAGCCAGACAGAGAAAGACAAGTATCCCCATGATCTCACTTATATCCGGAATCTAATGAACGTAATAAACTGATGAACAAAAGAGATTCAGTGACATAGGAGCAGGGAACAGACGGAGGGATCTCAGAGGGAAGGAGGGAGTGGGAAGAGATTAACCAAAGAATTTATATGCATCTGTGCATAGCCCATGGACACAGATAATAGTGTCAGGAAGGCCTGGGGTGGGGGCGGGAGTGCGGTGCAGGGGGGTCAGTGGGGAACAAAGGGCACACCTGTGATATTTTCAACAATACAGATACATTTTTTTAAAAACAGCAAAAAAAAACAACCACATGCTTTTTGAGTCGCTGAAAAGCGCCCGGGCACAGGAGAAAGCACCGGGCACAAGTCCTCCCCAGGTATTGCCAGGGCTCCTGCTCCCTGCGCTTGGAGGAAGCAGCCGGCCGTGGGTTTTGGCTCGGATGACACGCCAGGGGACGGCTATCACCAGATGACGCGTAATGACAGGTATTTGGGGGCACGTGGAGCACACACAGTGTGTGACGTCTGCCGAGCCCAGTGTGGGAGGCGGTGTCACCTCTCCACAGAGGTATCCGAAGTCAGGAGGTTTTTTTTTTGTTTTTTTTTTCCCAGCAATTGAGCATCCAGGAGATCAGGGTTCGATTCCTGGTCGGGGCACATGCCCAGGTTGTGGGCTCGATCCGCCGTCGGGGGCGTGCAGGAGGCAGCCGATCCATGACTCTCATCATGGATGTTTCCATCTCTCTCCCCCTCTCCCTTCCTCTCTCTGAAATCAATAAAGACACATGAAAAAAAAATGTTTTTTGAAAATAATATTGTAATGACTGTGTAGGGTGTCACGTGGTTACTGGGCCTATCGGGGCATCACTTCGTTAGTTATATAAATGTCTAATCACTATGCTGCACAGCTGAAACTAATATAAAAGAATATTGAAGGTGAACAGTAATTGAAAACTAAAAAATTATTAAAAGTAAAAAAATAAAAAATTGCAAGGCTCTCCGTGGAGTAGAGAAAAACGGGGCTCGGAGGTGCTGTCTCCTTTCCTCGTGTCCCGTGGACGTGGGCTCGGCCACAGGCAAGATTTCACAGGGACGTCTGCTCCGAGAGGAATGGGGGAGCAGGTCATTTATATCTCCCCAGTGTGGCGGCGAATTTACACAACCCCAGCGGAGAAATCCGGCGACGCCATTCCCTTGATTCACCTCTGTTCTTGACCAAATTGTAGACACAGAGACAATGGCTTGAACTCTAGTCTGCTTTCCTAAGCTCGACTCCCTTAAAAACATCATATGCATCAGATCAGGCAGTATTGGCCCTCCTGGGACTCGATTATGTCACCTGGAACAGCATCCTCCAGGTCCATCCACGTCTTAGCGTATGGCGGGATCTCCATTTTTTCAGGGCTGTATACTATCCCATAGAAAATCCATCTGCCCCGGCCTTTTTGTCTTTTTCAGGGCTGCATACTATTCCATTGCGTTTATAGCCCCCGCCCATTGTTCAGGGCTGTATACTATTCTGTTGCAGCCTAACATCTTTTCCCCCACATTTTTCAGGGCTGTATACTATTCCATTGCGTTTATAGCCCCACTCCCATTGTTCAGGGCTGTATACTATTCTGTTGCAGCACAACATCTTCCCCCCCATTTTTCAGGGCTGTATACTATTCCGTTTCGTTTACAGCCCTCCTTCCATTGTTCAGGGTTGTATACTATTCCGTCGCAGTTTAGCAGCTTCTTTCCCGTCCTTTTCAGGGCTGCATACTATTTCCATTGCGTTTATAGCCCTACTCCCATTGTTCAGGGCTGTATACTATTCCATTCCGGTTACAGCCCTCCTCCCATTGTTCAGGGCTGTATACTATTCCATCGCAGTTTTAGCGCGCCTCCCCTTTTTCAGGGCTGTATACTATTCCAGATATACTCACACTGTCTTCTTTGTCTGTTGACATGCACTTGGCTTGTTTCCATATGCTGGTTATTTTGAGTGATACTGCGATGAACATGGGGGGTGCATAAATCTTGGGATCCTGATTTCATATCTATGGGCATATAGGTGAAGCTATTTAAAAAACAAACAAAAAAGAAATAAAGAGCTGGCATCTGCCCCACCAATCAGGAGGCACGGTGAGCGACCCTGGGTGGTTTGTGATCAAGATCGCGGTCCCCAGAAACGCAACGGGCACCCCAGCTTAGCCCATATCGACTGTGCAGTGTGGACGCTCAGCATGTCTGGGCTCCCCCACGCTCTCCACCTTCAAGGTGCATCCCACCAATCACTTACCTCCATCGTCACATCCTCGAGCCGGTGCCTCTGTTCTCTGGACAAGGAGCTCCCTTTACCAGGCCCTCCGGTCACCTGTTTTTGGACACCTGTGGCTATTCGGGAATTCTCACCTGTCTGCGGGCGTTTGGAACCTCCCTGCCTTCATTGAACCGCTAGAGGCATCCATTGTGTGATGTCGTCATTGATTAAACTGTCGGATGTCCAGACACAGGTTTAACCTCAGAAAGGATTGGGGACCCATGTGGCCTCTCAGTCCTGCTGGTACCTGCCCTGACCACTCATTCCCCTGGGAGATTCTGTGTCCATCCTGAGGAACCTGCTCCAAGGGGAGCCAACGTATCCCCAGTGCACTAAAGACATACAAAGAACAGAGGCAATGGGTGCCCAGAGGTGTCTCTGCTCACCTGCCCGGAGGGGACAGCAGGTGGCCCAGGCCAGCACCTTCCTGATAATTTGCTGGACAGTCGCCATTGAGTAACCGTTGTCCCAACTTGCTTGGGGTGGAGGGGGAGGGGGGGTTACTGGGGTTTTAAAATGGGGAAAGGTTCCCAAGCAAACCAATATGATTTAGTCCTGGTCACCTTGAGTCTCCGAGCTGGGTCAACCTGGACGGCTCCTTCCTTGACCTCTAACAGGTGTCCCATTGGGGACCATTTATTTTATTTTATTTTATTTTTTTGCTCTTGTGAATAATCCTCAGCTGAGGATATTTTATTTCATTGATTTTTAGAGAGAATGGAAGGGAGGGTGAGAGAGACAGAGACAGAGAAACACAGAAAGAGACGGAGAAACGTTGATATGCAACTTCCCGGCCTGAGGCCTGGGATTAAACCTACAACCCAGGTACCTGCCCTTGACCGGGAATCAAACCCACAACCCTCCAGTGAGCCACAGCTGCCAGGGCTGAGGAAGCATTTTTGAAATGCCCGACTCGTAACAACGACTGTTCATTTCTCCATCCTAAGAAGCCCAAAAACCCACCGGAAAGAACACACGCACCCCTAGGTTCACAGCAGCGCAATTTACAGTAGCCAAGATCTGGAAACAGCCCAGGTGCCCATCCGTAGACGAGCGGATAAAAAAGTGGTGGTACATCTACGCCGTGGAATACTATGCAGCTGAGAAAAAGGTGGATCTCTTATCCTGTGGGACAGCAGGGAGGGACCTGGAGAGTATTATGCTGAGTGAAATAAGCCAGAGAAAGACAAGTATCCCCATGATTTCACTCCTGTGTGGAATCTAATGAATAAAATAAACTAATGAACAAAATAGATCCAGAGACACGGAAGCATGGAGCAGACGGAGGGATCTCAGAGCGAAGGCGGGGATGGGGCGAGATGAACCTAAGAACTTATATGCGTCTGTGCAGAACCCACGGGCTCAGACGATGGTGTGGGGAAGGCCTGGGGAGGGGGCAGGGGCTGGGCGAAGGGGGGCAAAGGGGGGAAAATTGGGGGCATCTGCCATACTTTCAACAATAAAGATAAAATTTTAAAAAATGGAAAGAAAAAAAAAAAACCAAACACCCCACAATGAAGGCTTAATTCTCCATCCCAGGCCACCAGACGGCCACGTGGGGTCTGATTAGCGAGAGAGGTTAATGGACTCGCTTTCGTTGTTGGTAAGCAGCCCCCCCCCGCCCCCCGCCTGCCGAGCTAAAGACATAGGAAATTAACCGAGCCTGTGACCCAGCAAGCAACAATTCATAAATTCATTAGATTAAAAAAAAAACAAAAACCCAGCAGTATTCACAATCCCTTTAATAGCTTTTGCTCTCCCTGCCCTGCCAAAGACATTACTTCATTAAGACTTTTTCTCCCCTCACTCCCCTCCCCTCGCTAAATTAGAGAAATTTTAATGACTTCTCTTTATTTATTGCTTCCATATGTAAGTAGTTATCTTTCTTACAAATGGAAATGAGACCCCGAAAATTACCACAAACGGGGCCAGGCCACAAAACACGTGTTTCCCCGAGGCCCAGGGCCCACCTGCCTCCTCGAATTACCGTTAACCCGCCCGTCCACTGGCCAGACCCTCCGACGACGGGCCGGCGGGCTTTTGAAGGGCACTCTCGTTAAATTTCCTCGGGACCCCGGAGGATGCCCCGTCAGGGTTTCGGAAAATGAGGCCTCGATAATATTAAACACCTGTTGAGCCCGGGCCGCCCCCCCCCCCGGGGGACCCCACGCTGGTGCGTTTGACCTCTGCCCCACGGCCCCTCTGATTCCCGGGCTGACTTCAGACCAGGAGGCCGAGCTGAGGGAATACACCTGTTGGCCGGGATGACCTCACAGCCCGAGCGGCAGGGACCAGGCAGCTGGGCAGAGCTTGGCCCCCCTTGCACCCCGGGCCCGGCCCATACAGGTGTTTCCTGCAGCAAGGGGCTGGGAGGGGGACTCCGATGCCACCAGGAAAATAGAGGGACCCCTCACCATCACCCCAGGGACGTCGGGACTCAGCAAAAGCCAAGCTCAGGAAGGCGGGGGACATCCCTCGGCACTTGGGGACAACAGCCCGTGAAGCCCCTTTGCAGAGAAAGACGCCCCACGTGAAAGCTCTGAAGCTGTGACCCGAAAAAAACACAGGAACATTCTCTTCGGCAGACGCCCCCCCCCCCCCCGGGACGACCGTGAATCCCGACGGTGACAATGGGCATTTTTGTCACCCCCCGGGGGCACGTTTGCAAATAAACGGTTTGTGGACAGTGGGGAGCTGGGGGCTGGGCAGGCGAATCCCACCTGGGACGGCTGTGTTTGTGGGTATATCCTGGCAGTGCCTATTTTTATTTATTTTATTTTTTTGTTAATCTTTACCCGAGGATATTTTTTCCCCATTGATTTTTAGAGAGAGCGGCAGGGAGGGAGGGGGGGAGAGAGAGAGAGAAACGTCCATGTGACAGAGACACATCGACTGGTCGACTCCCACACATGCCCGGACCAGGGGCGGGAATCGAACCTGCAACCCAGGTGCCTTCCCCGGACCGGGAATCAAACCCAGGACCCTCCAGCTCCCAGGCCGACGCTCTAACGACTGAGCCGCACCGGCCAGGGCTGGGAGTAGTTATTTTTTTCGAGGTTCCTGCCTGCTCCCTTTCTGTGCGTCCGTAGACGTCAAGGCTTCTTAGTGGGGTGGCCCCTTGGACAGCTGTCCTGCCCGCCGGGCAGGGCAGGCCGGCCTCGTCCTGCAGGGACCCGTCGGACACGCGGCTGCGAGGTCCCCTGACGCGTTTTTGTCATCAGCTCCGCGTCGTGAACGCGTGTTTAAGTCACCTTTTTATTTATTAAGTGCCTTTCCTGAAATAGGGTGACAGCCGGGAACCAAATCCTTCCGTTAATTTCTTCCTACAGGGTTGGCAAAGTCACTTTCAGATGGCGGCAGGCGGGGCGGGGGGGGGAAAGGCGTGGGGTGGCGGGGAGCGGTCACCTGGTCGGTCACCCTGGTGTGTCACCCAGCCGCTCACCTGCCAGGGAACCCCGACCAGCCGCACCTCGGGGACCCGGAGCGCTCAGATATTAAACGGCCCATTTTGGAGCATTTAAAGGTCAGCGGAGGGGGCCGGGGGGGCCCTGCCTGCTCTTCGGGGACCCAGCTCCCACTTGTCAGAAGCTATTTCAATCCGGACCACGGCCTGCGTCCGATCCCGCAGGCTCCCGTCGCGGCGGCTGAGGCTGGTTTCTCCCAGCGTCCCGGACACAAAAGGTCGGCCGGGGGGACTGAAGGGTCTCAGGTTCGATTCCCGGTCAAGGGCACGTACCCGGGTCGCAGGTTGGATCCCCGGCCCCGGCTGGTGCGTACGCGGGAGGTAACCAATCGACGTGTCTCTCCCGTCGATGTCTCTCTCCCTCCCTGAAAAAAAAAAAAATCAATGGAAAAAATAATACCCTCAGGTGCGGATTAATAACAACCAAAGACAGAAAGAGGGGTTCTTGGCCGCCTCGGACTCCAGCCAGCTCCCTGTATCCAGTGCCCGGCATTGCACATGTGAAACCCATCACCGTGGGCCTGCGAGCCCCATGCAAACCCCGGGAATAATAAACAGCCGTCCATCCCGCCGTAGTTTTTTTTTTTTTTTTTGGGGGGGGGTGGTTTAAACAATTTGCCACCTATTTCCGAGATGACTGAGGTGGGAAACGAGAGGAACAGGCCTTCTGTGAGCGTCTCCCACCCTGGGTTCGTCAGACACGGCCAACAACTGAGGCCCAATTGCCCGCGCCCGGCTGGGAATGATCAGTTTGCATCAGGCAGCCGGGGTGATACCTGCCAGGCTCCATCACGCTGTCCCGTCCCTGACGGGCGCCCGTCAGTTCCCCTTAGCAGGGAGCATGTCGAGGTGTCACGGGGTTTTAAGGCTGGGACTTGGGAGACAACGCTCACCAGTGTCTCCGGGAGCCGGAGAATCGGGCGTCCCCCTCCCTCTCCCACCCCCAAAGGTCCTCACTCCACAGAATAACCTAATGGGAAGGCACAGCCTGGGCCCCGGTAAGAAACCGAGAGGATGTTTTTTAAGAGATTATTTCCCTCGGGCGGGAGGGCGGGGTGGTGGGGGGGAAAGCTCCGAAGGACAGTGGCTTCTCTGCCTCTCGGAGCAACTTCCGGGCGTTTCTATGGGCAGAATAACAATTAAGTGGCAGGTGCATAATGAGCCCTCACATGCCAGCGAGATTCGGAGGGGCTCCTATTTGGGGAAAGGCTCCCTCCGGGCTGGCTGCTCGCAGGGCCGGGCACCCGACCTCGGGATCGAGATGTAAGGAAGGCAAGCAGGGGAACCCCAAAGGTGTTAGGTCCCATGCACCGGCGGGCGGGGGGGGGGGGCGGGAGGGAATCTGGGACCATTCAGAGCCTGCACAACCTCAGAGCCCCTGGGATGCAGCGGGAGCCGGTGTGGGAGCATCCTGCCCACGGCTTTCTGTGGTCGTGGGGCTCATCTCGGGAGGAAGGGGAGAGACAGGCCAATGGCCCGGCCACGCCACTCGGTCCCTGCAGAGAAATCATCTTTATTTATTATTCTAAATTGTTATTTATTGATTTAGACAGAAAGGAGGGAGAGGAGATATATATATATTTTATACATATATCTATATATAGATATATAGATATAGATAGATATAGATATAGATATATACCCATATATGTATATACACACACACACAGGGAGGGCTTCCCCAAAAATGTATACACACTTTGATGATAAAGGCACTGTTTATTAAAATACATTTTATTTTCAAAATGTAATAGAATCTGCAGCTATTAGCTGTTAAAGTGCATATGCATTTTTGGGGACACACACTATATATATGTGTACAGAGAGAGGGGGGGGTCTGCTGTTCCACTTATGGATGCACCACTGGTTGTTTCCAGTACGTGCCCTGACCCGGGATCGAACCCGCAACCTTAGCGTATCCAGACGATGCTCTAAACCAACGGAGCCACCCGGCCTGGGCCCCTGCAGACAAACGCAGGCTGCCATTTCTCTCTAGTAGCCAAATGTCCTGCTTCCTCGGACCCCCGGCTTCAAATACCTGCCGAGCTCACGGCGCGGGCATTGGGCGGGACCCCGACAGAATTGTGTGTTCTTGGTCACCCCTCAACACCTGGTCACGGCAGACATGGGTGGAGCTGGGACCCCCCCTTACCCCCCCAGTTCCAGCTCCAGCTCCAGCTCCAGCTCCAGCTCCAGCTCCAGCTCCAGCTCCAGCTCCAGGCCCAGGCCCAGGCCCAGCCCCAGCCCCAGGCCCAGGCCCAGGCCCAGCCCCAGCCCCAGCCCCAGGCCCAGCCCCAGGCCCAGCCCCAGCCCCAGGCCCAGGCCCAGCCCCAGCCCCAGGCCCAGGCCCAGGCCCAGCCCCAGGCCCAGCCCCAGCCCCAGCCCCAGCCCCAGGCCCAGCCCCAGCCCCAGCCCCAGCCCCAGGCCCAGGCCCAGCCCCAGGCCCAGGCCCAGCCCCAGCCCCAGGCCCAGGCCCAGCCCCAGGCCCAGGCCCAGCCCCAGCCCCAGCCCCAGGCCCAGCCCCAGGCCCAGCCCCAGCCCCCCCTGTGGGTCTGTTCCTGTCCCTGTCCTACACTAAGTACCATTTCTGACACCCACGGGCTGCCCTTCAATCCAGAGGCGTCTTGCTGAAAATTTCATTCAACGTTTAGCAAATTGGAGACAGAGATGCCGCCATGGGGGGGCGAGGGGAGCGGGTGGGTGTCCACGAGGATTCCGGCTGGCGGGGCCTGGGGGCGGTGGGAACAGCCTGCACGCTCCCCGAATCGGTTCCTTCTCAGCCGGGCGGCCTCGCCACGCCCTCCGTGAGGAGTAAATAAAGCCGGGGAAACATAACGTGGAATAAAATAAAAGTAAAAAAAAAAAAAAAAAATTTAAACGAAACCCTCTCTCTGGCCCGTGTGGCTCAGTGGTTAGAGCGTCCGCCTGAGCCCCGAAGGGTCAAGGGTTCGATTCTCGGTCCAGGGCACGTACCTGGGTTGCAGGTTCGATTCCAGGCCCCCGTCGGGGCGCATGTGGGAGGCAGCCAATGGATGTATCGCTCTCCCTTCCATTCTCTCTCTGAAAATCAATGGGAAAAATATCCTCACGTGAGATTAACAAACAGAAAAATACGGCACCAGCCGAACCAGTGGGTTTCTGGCAGCTTCCAAGTTGCCGGGGCCTCATCCGAGGACAGATCTGCCTTCCTCGGGACAGGGGGAGACCGTCCTGCCCCAGGTGGTCCCCGCGAGCACGTAGGAAATAAAGCGTTTGTCCGGCAAAACGCGCCTTTTCCCGGGCGCCAGGACGCTCCCTCTCACCGCAGCTCAGTGGGAGCCTCTGGAGGGAGCTTGGCCCTGGGACACCTGCATCTCAGACGTCCGGCCTCCAGGACAGACAGAGGGTGACTTTCTGTGTTTTTAAGAGTGGGGGGCACCTTGTCACAAGCCCCCAGGAAGCCCACACGCTCCTCATAAACCATTAAAAAAATCATCTCTGAAGCCCCAGCGTCCTGACCAGACAGGTTCGGCCCAGGTCTGTCACTTCCAAAATGACCAAAAAATAAAAATAAAAAAATGCCGTTTTCCCCAACGCACACTCCGCCGCCCCCCAAAAGTGGCCCATGAGGATTGAGGGCATCCGGAAGAGCCTCATGCGTTTAAAAAAAAAAAACCCAAAAAACCAGAAAAAAGTCTGGATTCTTTAATATCCATGAACATCAATTACGCGCCGTTAATGATATGTGGCCTGACACATCTGGGTGATACGTATCCCCCTTAAAAAGTATTTCTCTTTCAATCAAGGGAAGGGATTCAGGGAAAGGAGGCTAGGTCAGGCTTTGAAAAAAAAAAAAAATCCGCACGTTCCAAAAGAAAAAAAAAAAAAATAGAGCGAAGGCAGTTCAATTTGGCAATTACCCGATTTTTTTTTTTTTAAAATTGTTTTTAAGGAGCCATTAAAAGCGAGCCTATTATGTAAAAAAGTCTTCGAGGCAGCCGGGCGACCTACTTTTTTCCTCAATTAAGGAGCGGGGAAGGTGCCCTCGGTGGAACAGAAACTCATCCTTCCTCTCATCTCATTTCCCTTTGTTTACCCGGCAGCCGAGACATAAAAAATAAAACACTAAACGCCGATAAAAAAAAAACCAAAAAAACCACGCAGAAATCAGGGCCCACACGCAATGGCGGCCTTTTCTAACTCAAGAACCTTTTTTTTAAAAAAATAAAAAATTTAATGTATTGGGGTGATTTTGGTTCATTGAAAATCCGTTTAAACGGGGCAGACAGGCGTGCAGAGTGTCCCGTGGGGGGGGATCTGAAACTCCGACCCCAGGACCCCCTGTCCCGGCTGCAACGGGCGCCAAACACACCCAAGGCTCGGCCGCAGTCCGCAGCCGACGACGCTGTGACCACGTCTGAAGAAGGTGGGCGAGGGCGCCGGGAGTGGCGAGCCCAGCTGAGGACACCTGGCCGTCTCTCCAAGGTCCTGGATTCGGGACGGGCTCCTTAAACCCGAAAGTCACGTTTGCGGGGATGAAGTCTCTAAGGGTATGGAACCAAATAGCGCGTCGCGTGTTGCAGAAAGGGCCGCGACGTGAGAGTTATGCAGATGAGGAGTGTGGGGCACCCTGTGAAGGTGGGGGACCCCGGGCAGGTGTGTATCCTATCCGGGTAGACGAGCTGTTCTATCTATGCAGTGGGGACCCTGTGAAGGTGGGGGACCCTAGGCCGGGCCACACTCTATCCAGGTGGGGACCCTGTGAAGGTGGGGGACCCTAGGCCGGGCCACACTCTATCCAGGTGGGGACCCTGTGAAGGTGGGGTGCCCTAGGCCGGGCCACACTCTATCCAGGTGGGGACCCTGTGAAGGTGGGGGACCCTAGGCTGGGCCACACTCTATCCAGGTGAAGACCCTGTGAAGGTGGGGACCCTGTGAAGGTGGGGGACCCCAGGCAGGTGTGTATCCTATCCAGGTGGGTGAGGTGTTCCGTGCAGGTGGGGCCCCTGTGAAGCTGGGGGACCCCAGGCAGGTGTGTATCCTATCCAGGTAGACGAGCTGTTCTATCTATGCAGTGGGGCCCCTGTGAAGCTGGGGGACCCCAGGCAGGTGTGTATCCTATCCAGGTGGGTGAGGTGTTCTGTGAAGGTGGGGCCCCTGTGAAGGTGGGGGACCCCAGGCCGGTGGGATACCCTACATAGGAAGTCATATCCCAAGTGCCATGGGCCTGGTGCAAGCTTAACAGGCGTCTAAATGGAAATCACATTTAACGGAGACGTTTTTAACCTACAGGGTAGAGCGGTCACCTCCGCCAGGGCCTATAAAAATAATCATTCGGCTTTTAAAGTGTCCAGTGTCACCCTGGCCGGTGTGGCTCAGTGGTCAGAGCATCGGCCTGCGCACCGAAGGGTCTCGGCGTCGAGTCCGGGCCAAGGGCACGTACCTGGGTTGCAGGTTCGATCCCAGGCCGTGGGCAGGGAGCGTGTAGGAGACGAGCGATCGCCGTGTCTCTCTCACATCCACGTCTCTCTCTCTCTCCCTCCCCCTGGCTCCCTCCCCTCCACTGTCTCTAAAAATCAACGGAAAAAATATCCTCCGGCGAAGATGAACAACAACAAAAATCCACCAACAAGGGCACTTTTTCCACCCATGCAAAGAGGTCAAGAAACGGTACCTGGTCGTAGGAAAGGGTCAAGCTTGCCCGTGGGAGTCTGGCTTCGGAAACGTTGCAGCTTTGGGGGATTGCGAACCCGGGGGAGGAAGATTGTCTTATTTTGGGGAGACAGTTGGAAGGGCGGGGCTCCTTCCTAACACCCTGGTGACCTGAGGCTGCGGGGAGATCTTTCAGGTGAGCCTGTCTGTCCGCCGGTTGTGTCTTCATTCCACTGGGTGCATTTTTTCCGTGTTCACCTACTTTTCTGCTTGGGTGGAATTTTGCATAAGCTCTTACAAAATTCACATTATGCTGGACTTGTTCCCTGATTGAGAGCCGTTGCTTGGGGACAAATTTGCATCTTTAGGACAAGTTTTAAAATACGACCGGCTACATGTTCTTTTTTTTGAATCCTCAGGCGAGGACATGCTGAGAGAGATAAGAGAGAAACACCTGTGAGTCTCGTCGCCTTCCATACATGCCTCAACTGCAGATCGAACCCGCAACCCTGACCAGGAATCGAACCAGCAACCTCTGAGCTGCTCTGGCTGGGCTGCAAGCTCTTTCCCGTAGACACAGCCTGAGGAAATGGTAAGTGAACTGCAGAGGAATTTGTGCCCAATATGTGGGTGACTAAAGGAGCCATCCCCACCTTTGGGATGTGGGTGGAAGAGCAGCCTGGAGAAGGTCCTTTAAGCCCCGTGAGTGTTCATGTGGAATGTGTCCCCTGTGGAGGCCCCAGCTGCTCCAGGGGTTGCACCTAGAACAAGGGACCTGCTCAGAGCCCCCATCAATGAAGGCAGGTCAACCTGGTCCTTCATCCAATGAGGGCAGGTCAACCAGATCCTTCATCCAATGAGGGTGGGTCAACCTGATCCTTCATCCAATGAGGGCAGGTCAACCTGCTCCTTCATCCAATGAGGGTGGATCAACCTGGTCTTTCATCCAATGAGGGGGTGGCTCAACCTGGTCCTTCACCCAATGAGGGCGGGTCAACCTGCTCCTTCATCCAATGAAGGTGGGTCAACCTGGTCTTTCATCCAATGAGGGGGTGGCTCAACCTGATCCTTCATCCAATGAAGGTGGGTCAACCTGGTCCTTCATCCAATGAGGGTGAGCCAACCTGGTCCTTCATCCAATGAGGGTGAGCCAACCTGGTCCTTCATCCAATGAGGGCGGGTCAACTTGGTCCTTCATCCAATGAGGTCTGAGTCAACCTGGTCCTTCATCCAATGAAGGTGGGTCAACCTGCTCCTTCATCCAATGAGGGTGGGTCAACCTGATCCTTCATCCAATGAGGGTGGGTCAACCAGATCCTTCATCCAATGAGGGCGGGTCAACCTGATCCTTCATCCAATGAGGGCGGGTCAACCAGATCCTTCATCCAATGATGGATGGGTCAACCTGGTCCTTCATCTACCAGAACTTGGGTATCCCTATGGGGCATCCAATATGAACAAGGTTAACTGACAGGTCATCCAGTATGGACTTGACCCCCATCTGTCCTCAGTATCCCACCGTGTGAACAGTGTGCCCTCCTGTGGACCACACAACACTGAGTTCAGTACAAACAGGATGACACACGAGCAGCAGGTGCCCCCCAGGGGTTCAGGCTGCCTTATTCTCACACTCCTCAATCCCTCATCCTTCAACATCCATGACAGTCCCAAGTCAGCATCCACAAAAACATCCCCACTCACTCCACCCAAGAACATGATAAAACCAAGCCCTTCTTTGAACGACTCTCCCCGATGCGATGTTTCCATGTGGGATGAATATATTGGCAAGGGCTTATACCACCCCATGAAAATCAACAGGATGCCATTTTACGTTGCAAAGTAGTGAGCTCCCCGTGGAAACAAAGCACACGACCGTTAAAAAAGTTCCCCCAAGATCCCCAAGTGGGAAGCGTTCAGGAGACATTTTCCACCGCGAGCTGTCTGAGGACTGTGATGTGTGAGGGAAGATATCCCTGCTCGGTTTAGCACCACCGAAGGGAGAAAGCTCAGGTGCAGGCAGGAGTAAGGATGGGCACATAATTCCTATCCCAACGTAGAGTTATGCTGGATGCAAAAGTGTCCTTTGCAATCGTATGAGAAAAATCAGCCATGCCCGGCCGGTGTGGCTCAGTGGTTGAGCCACATCAACCTACGAACCAGGAGATCTCGGTTCGATTCCCGGTCAGGACACATGTGGGGTTTCAGGCTTGATCCCCAGTAGGGGGCGTGCACGAGGCAGCCGATCAATGACTCATGATTGATATTTCTCACTCTCTCCCTCCCTTCCTCTGTCTGAAATCAATAAAAACATATTTTAAAAAAGAAATTGGCCATGCATTTATTTTTACGTAATGTTTTCATTCTACCCAAGTGTCTACTGTACTAAAACGAAGGCATGGGATTAAGGGCTTGCCTCCTTTCGCCTCCAAGCTCTGTTCCCTTCTCTCCCTGTGGAAGCCACTTAGGGATGGATACCTGGGGAGGGTCACCTATGTTTGCACCAGAGAGAGAAGCACCTGTAGAAACTGCATCCCTTGGGTGGTGGGCGGGGGGGAAGCTGTAGATTGAAAATAGAGTCTGGGATGTCACTTTGCCAGGCTCTCTGTCTCCTCTCCCCAATTCACACGCACACACACCCGCTTACACAGACAATCACCTATGACAAGACACAAGCAGGCCCCGCACCTCTCTGCTCCCATTGTCTCCCTTCCATTTATAAAACTAAACCCAAACCAGCGGATCCCTTTTTATCCTGGAATTCACTTCTTTTTTTTCTTTTTTTTTCCCCATTCCATTTTTATCGGTCAGGATGCGAGTCCCTCTCATTTATTTTGGGAGGGGGGGAAAACAATTTTTACAAATATCAATGCTAGGCGATGCTGAACACTCCGCCAAAAAAAAAAATGACAGTTGCTATTTCGAATTTAATTCAAAAAAAATGGTTCCGGGCTATTTTTAACTAATCAACTCCAAAACGCGGCGTCTCCAAGAGAGAGCGTGCATTGTTTAAGGAACAAAAGTGAAAACAGAATGTCCTAGAGTCGGGAAGAATCCTGTTAATTAAGGCTACACAGGGATTATTTGGGGGTTTGACTCCATGTAGTTCTAATTTAGTGAAAATTATACCAAAATGACAAGACATCTCCTTCTTCCCCACTCCCCCCCTCAAAAAATTACAGAAAAAAGGAAATTTTGCATGTTCGTGCTTCTTGACTGGAGACAGCCTGAGAAAGATGTAGTCGGTGGAATCTTTTTTTTATTAGGTGGCTCTCCTTCCCCACATCCTCAAGGAAGTGTAAGCTCGTCTGCTTTTTATTTTGAACAGGAGCCCCACGTCCTGTAGGCAAATGAACGTCGACACAACTGTTCATTTTCCTGGGGTCTCATTTTCACTTTGGGGGGGTAGGGGGGGAAAAAAGCAGGCACACGTCTGAATGAAATATCTTTCCAGCCGAATTTACCGGGTGTGTGGGGGGGAACAGAGCTAAATAGACTCAACTATCACCGGAGCCTGATTGCGGCTGGTTTTCGATGAATTAAAAAGGCATGTTTGAAAATTGCACCGGGGGGCGGGGGGGGGGCAGGAGAGAGAGAGGATTTTTGCAAAAAGCATGGCATTGCCTTGCATGAGGGTTTGCGCTACAAAGTAAATAAAGGAGGAACCTCTACCTGCCCCAGTTAGAGAACAGAGGTGGATACACTGAAAAGAGAAACATTGTATCGTCGTAGATTCCGGGCTTCCAGAGCTTGGAGAAACGAGGTCGAGCGAGCGCAGGTCGTCTCCTGCACATTCCCTTGGTGTAAATATACTGGAATCTCTCAGGTTGTAGAAATGGGGCAGGGCAGGAAACAGCTCTGGTGGCGTTTTTTGTGTTTTTTTTTAACCCTCTCCCAAGGATATGTTTTTATTGACTTTTAGAGAGAAAGGAAGGGAGGGAAGGAGAGAGAGAAACATTGATGGGTTGCCTCCCGCGTGCACCCGGACCGAGGCTGGGGATTGAAACTGCCTCCCCTATGCCTCCCAAACCCGGAAGCTAGGTATGTGCCCTGACTGAGACTCGAACCCACAACCTTCTCATGCATGTGATGACCCTCCAACGAGCTGAGCCTCCCTGGCCAAGGCAGCAGCTCTGGTCATTAAGGAGCCACCTTCTCAAGGCCGGTGGGGCGGGGCTGACTGTACCCGATCTCTGTCTCTCTGTCTATTTTTTATTTATTTTTTATAATCTTCACCCGAGGATATTTTTCCATTGATTTTCTTTTTTTTTTTTTTAAGAGAGAGGAAAGGAGGGAGAGGGGAACAGAGAGGGAGAGAAACAATAATGTGAGAGAGACACATCGATGGGTTGCCTCCCGCACGCACCCCGACCGGGGCTGGGGATCGAACCTGCCACCCTTCTGTGATCCAGCCGATACCATAACCACCAAGCCACACTGTCCGGGGCGAGACGACCTCTTTGTAGCTGACGCACAGATGGGCGTCTTTATTGAGCCACCTGGCTGCCTCCTTTCCCATTTGGTTAAAGAGGTAAAAATACCTGAGAAGCAGGCCACCTGGGTAACAATCACCATGCAAACGAGGCTCATTCGATTCCTGTCTTCCAAGCGACATTGTGTCATCGATCGGCTGCCTCCTGCACGCCCCTCACTGGGGATCGAACCCGCAACCCCGTGTGTGCCCTGACCGGGAATCGAACCCTGACCTCCTGGTTCATGGGTCGACACTCAACCCCTGAGCCGCACCAGCCATCCATCCGAGTGTTATTTTTAAACCCTGCGGCTGACAGCTCTGCCTCCTTTTGTTCCTCGAGTGACGAGGGCCATTTCGTTTTTAAACAGATGAATTAAATACCCATCTACGTCCAGCGACAGCGAGGTTACCGAACAGGCCCTTCGGTTAAGTGAGTTATTAAATAATAAGCCACGCGCTTGGAATCTTCTCCTGAACCCCGTCAAGCAAATTAATTTATTTCACGGGGAGGAAATCCGCCCGGCGAGGGATGGCGATGTGAACCCGGCGTGGCTGAATTCCATTAGGACCTGACAGGGCCCCTCGTTTCACTGTCTCATCAAGTTGCTAGAAAGAAAAAAAAAAATGTGGGGAACCGGAATCATTATGCAGCAACTGTCTGAGAGCTCAAGCGTGGCCGGGTAACCGTTAATGACTCCGTGTCAGGCCAGGAAAGCAGTGGGCAGCAGGGTCTGTCCACCTCTGATCCGGTCCACTGTTGAGCTGTAGTTTCATTAACAACTGAAAGAAGACCCGGGTTGGACATTCTGGACAGATGGCATGAAAGTGGGGGAGATCAGAGACGCCTCGAAAAGCGACGTGAGGATACAGAGCAGCTTGGGGAGAAAAGGAGACCGAAGGCAGGGAAATGAGATTCGGGATGGACAAATGAGAGCTGGTCAGCAGCTCCGAGCTGTCAGGCGGCAGATGACTGCTGCTTTGTGAGCCGGGAGAGAAACAAGCCGGCGACAAGGGGTTTTGAGCTCTCCAAGGGCAACCTCGTGGGGAACCGGAGCCGAGCCCAGAACCCATGCTTACACACGCAGAACCGCATGCCTGGCCGGCGGGGCTCAGGGGTTGAGCGTCGACCTATGAACCAGGAGGTCACTGGTTCGATTCCCGGTCAGGACACATGCCCAGGTCGCGGGCTCGAGCCCCAGCAGGAGGCATGCTCCTGAAATCAATAAAAACATATATATATAAAAAGAACGAAGCATTTCTTTGGAGAAATAAAGACGCCCCATTCTGTCCTAAGACGTGCCTCACTGTTTCCATATAGAGGGAGTAGATAGGTACTGTTGATGAAGCCAAAGAGGAATCTCCTAGCC
Source organism: Miniopterus schreibersii (assembly GCF_964146895.1). NCBI lineage: Eukaryota > Metazoa > Chordata > Mammalia > Chiroptera > Miniopteridae > Miniopterus > Miniopterus schreibersii. Next base: position 335,477 of record NC_138120.1, on the reverse strand, counting down.
GGAAAAGTCAACCTCAGCTCCCATCTTCCCATCGGTCATGCAGAGGACGGCCAAGCTACCCAATCCACGCTGTGGGTCAAAAAGTTCTTTCCCTCATTGAAAGCGGGTGGCCAATTGTGTTTCCAAAGCTTGAAATGTTTCCCTAGTTTCATTTTTATTTATGTATTTATTTATTTTTAGAGAGAGTGAAGAGAGGGAGGGGGAGGGGAGAGAGAGAGAGAGAAACATCAATGATGAGAGAGTTATGGATCGGCTGCCTCCTGCGCGCCCCCTGCTGGGGATCGAGCCTATAACCCCGGCATGTGCCCTGACCTGGAATCGAACCTGTGACCTCCTGGTTCAGAGGTGAACCCTCAACCCCTCAGCCACAAAAGCCAGGCCCTAGGTTCATCTATAATGAATCTTGTGAAATTCTAGGATTCATTAAAGATGCTTTACTGGTGGGGACGTCATCCTGGGCACCCACAGGAAGTCCCCTGCTGACAAGTGGTTCTGTTGCCCAAGTCTATTTAGAAGTAATTTTTCCCCAACCTGAAATCCCGTTTTATTAAAATAGGAGCAATAAAAAAACACCAGTGTACAGATGGGCCCTGACACGTGCAGGATATCACGGTGAATTGTTTAATTTTCCTCTTTGGGTTCCCCACGTTGGATTCGGCCTTTCCATAGGGCCTCTGTGCAGGGCCTTCTGTGTCTTCATATCATGATGCCCTTGTCCCGCCAGGGGATGTTGAGCTTTTCATGGTGAGCAAAGGATGGGTAGATGGATGAATGAGTGGTTGGATGGATGGATGGATGGATGGATGAATGAGTGGTTGGATAGATGGATGGATGGATGGATGGATGGATGGATGGATGGATGGATGACTGGCTGGCTCAATGCATAGATGGGTGGGTGGGATGGGTGGGGTGGGTGGGTAGATAGATGGGATGGATGGTCAGATGGGTGAATAGATAGATGGATTGATAGATAGATGATAGATAAATGATAGACATAGATAGATGATAGATAGATATAGATAGATGGGATGGATGGATAAATGGGTGGATGAATGATTGATAGATGATAAGATGAGTAGGTGGATGGATGGATGGAAGGATGATGAATGAATGGGTGGATGGACAGACAGACAAATGGATGGATAGGTGGATGGACAGATGATGGATGGATGGATGGATGATGGATGATGGGTGGGTGGATGTATGATGGATGGATGGATGGGTGGATGGATAGACAGACAAATGGATGGATAGGTGGATGGACAGATGATGGATGGATGGATGGATGATGGATGATGGGTGGGTGGATGTATGATGGATGGATGATGGATGGATGGATGGATGGATTACAGATGGATGGATGGATGGATGGATGGCCATACAGACAAATGGATGGATGGATGGATGGATGGATGGATGATGGATGATAGATGGGTGGATGGCCAGACAGACAAATGGATAGATGGATGGATGGATGGATGGATGGATGGATGGATGGTGGATGAATGGATGGGTAGATGGATAGACAGAAATTGGATGGATGGATGGATGGATGGATGAATGGATGGATGATGGATGGTTGTTGGATGGTTGGATGGATGGTGGATAGATAGACAGATGGATGATGGAAGGATGGGTGGATGGGTGAACAAATGGATGGATGGATGGATGAAAATGACAGTAAGTGCTTGCTGAATTGAATAGAACTCAGATCACTGGATACTATCGACAGGTGGGCTCCATGGGAAGCATCTTGGGGATGGCCGGAGGGCAGAACACCCAGCACAGGAGAGGTTAGAGACACAGAGGGACGATGTGAACGTAAACCTCTCCCCTCGCCAATGCGGGGGCCACGAGAGGGCTCTGAGCCATCCCGCCCATAACCACGTGACTCTCCTGGAAAACCTACAGAAATTGCATCCAAAACCCGTTTGTCTGAGAGCTTAGCCTCTGGACACAGCCCCCTGCCTGCGCCACGGAGCCCACCTCTAACCATTTCCACTCCTGTAAACCTTAAGCTCATTCAAAAACTTGCCGTTTAAATGGTCACACACAACACGGTGTAATTTAGGCTAATCGCGGGTGCTCCCTGGGTTCATAAACCCGCTCGTCGCAGGAACACCACACGGAACCACAAATGACAGAGATCAAATTAACCCTAATTGGATTGTTTTCCATTTGACTTTTTTTTTTTTTAAGCCCTAAACCTTTGGTGCATTGAAGGCTGAATGTGAGAGGAAAAGATTAAAAGCGGGAATGGATGTCAGCCCCCCTCCCTGCCTTTCCCCCTCCCCCGCTCCATTTGCGAGAGGGTTTATAATTTCCCCGTAATTTGTGACGGGCAGATATAATTGTCATAATTCGAAATCTTTTCCTGGTCCCACTTGCCGTTTTCTTCATGCCATACTAACTTTGCATCACTTGAGAAGTAACTCTCAGCAGATGCGTCCATCAGCTCTTTGGGGATATTTCAAAGATTTCCTGGAGCACTAATTTCCCCCAAGAAACTTAATCCCAAAGACAATACCGGGCCCCTTAATTCCTGCTGGTGGTATGTATTACCAGTCGCTGGCAACTGGCAAGACATTTCTGTGAGCTTTTTTTTTTTTTTCTGGGGGGAAACTAAAGACGATTTTATTCATAACGTGGAATTAAATTTTGCCGAATGTTCGGTTATGAGTTGTTTTGGTTTTTTGTGTTGTTTTTTTTTTTTTTCCCCCCTGATGTTCTTACGTTTCAGGAAACTTGCAGAATGATTGTATTCTCAACAGTAGTTTTGGAGTTTTAATATATCTAATAACATCAGATCGATAGTGTCAATCGCCACACGGTGTATTAGAGAAATGAGCAAAACCCACATCATGAGAGTAAGTGAATTTAGCCGCGTGTTGGACCCGAGAGCTCGTCTGTAATGGGCCAGAAGGCTTTCAGGGAGAGAAAATTAACGTGCTGATTTTAACGCCTGCACCTTTCTTCA